>NC_041220.1:92985120-93047623 GCF_002837175.3 Physeter macrocephalus | reverse complement strand
AGCCTGCGCGTCCGGAGCCTGTGCCCCGCAACGGGAGAGGCCGCAGCAGAGGGAGGCCCGCATACCACAAAAAAAAAAAAAAAAAAAAAAAAAAATGCAGAGAAATAGATGAATGATAGATAGAGGGAGGAGAGGTGGGCAAAATAAGGCGAGTGAGCACAAGACAGATCTCCTACATCAGGTGCTGTAATTAAGGGCTTCTTCTTAATTAGCAGCCCAGCTGCCTATAAAATTGAATTGTGTTTCTCTGCTTATAAACTGGAATTGTGACTCACTAAGTTATGATTTGCTTAAATCCGCTCTTGCCATTTGTGCGTAGGAGCTAATGTATTTATTGCAGCCGATGTCTGGACTAAAGTGAGATGATTAGGAGGTCTCTGGTCATCAGAGATTTCTATTAATAACTCGATTTGAAGAACAATAATAGCTAACACTGAGCACTTGCCATGTACCAGACACTGTTCTAAGGACTTTACATATTCAAACTCAATTAATCCTCATGACAACCTTAAGAGCTAGAGGTAATTTCCCCCACTTTACAAATTTTATATAATCTGATGCACAGAGAGGTTGAGGACCATTAGCAAGTGGCGGTGCTGGAATAAACACAGGCTATCTGGCTCTCCAGCCCAATTGCTTAACCGTGAGGCTATCCTGCCCCTAAACTCCTGCCAGACACTTCGTGTGTCTTCTCTGTTCTTCATGCCCGCCCAGCAAGGTGACTCTTCATTATCCCTATTTTACAGATGAGGGAATTGAGACTCAGAGAAATTAAGTTACTAGGTCAAGGTCCCCGGGCTTGTGGGTCATGGAATTGGGAATGGAATCCGAGTTAGTCCACGTGTTCTCCACCACTTCTCCCGGCCTCTAATAAAATCCTTTGGCTCGCCATGGACTTGACCTAAGTTGAGAGGCTGTCGAGGACATGCAGTGAAGACGAATCTGTCTGAGGCTGTGTTAACCTGCTCTCCAGGCTCAGCGCATGCTGCCTGCGTGTTCCTGCCGGGACCTGGCTCCATGTGGCCTGCGAGCCCCAGAGAGGAGCTCTCTGGGGACCAGGAGTCAAATCGTAAAAATATTCTTATTTTTCCCCAGGACTTTTCTCAAACAATAAACTCCCTTAGAAAAGTTGGGGTGAAAACACACACACGCAAAAATAAATACTTATTGAGGATATATTTATAATAGATGTCTTTTTGCGTTCGACTCAACTTTCCTTAATAGGCTGCTTATTCTGGGCATCATGCTTGCTCTAATTAGTTTTTTCATCATGTGATGGTTGGTCTCTGGAGGAAGACAGAGCTTGAAAGCATGAGCCGCAGCCATATTTAGCTGTAAAACCACCAAATAAGCTCATCATTGCCTTGGCTGTGCTTCTGTGAGGTGGAGGTGAGGGCTGGCCCAATCCTTACAAATCTCACGTTGCATAAAAATGCCCTGACGTTGGGGATGCTTGGTTTTCATTATTTATTTTATCATCATTGGGCATCTTCTCCGTGCTCAGCTCTGCGTTCAGCACTTTTGGACTTTTGCTACCTCTAGTCCCCACAGCCGACTTTCTGTACAAGTTAAATTATGGGTTCCTGAGTATAGGGAACTATGTCATCAGGGATGAATTGGATCTGGTTTCCTATCATCCAGGAGCCCCTTACACATCTGTCCCCCTACTAAATTATGGGTTCCTGAGTGTAGGGAACTATGTCATCAGGGATGAATTGGATCTGGTTTCCTATCATCCAGGAGCCCCTAGTTTAGTAAGAGAAACCGACATATATATATAAATAATCTGAAAACATGGCACACTGTGAGAGTGGGATAGTTTTATAACAATAATAATTAACATTTGAGGAAAGGGTATCATGGTCCTGGCCCTGTGCAAAATCCTGCAGTGTTTATATATATCTTTAATCCTTAGGGAAATCAGTGCTGTATCAGTTATCTGTTACCATAATAAGGCTGTGTAACAACCATAAATGCTCAGTGGCATGCAACAACATTTATTTTTGCTCACAAGTCTGAGCATTGGCTGGGAGCTTCTGCTTCTGGGGCAGCGGGCTGTTGGCCGAGGCACCTTGGCTGAGTTCTCCCATGCATCTGGGGGACTGGGGGCTGGCTGGTCTGAGAAGGTCTCAGATGAGACACTTTGCTTCCATTTTACTCTGTCTCTCCTCCTCCAGCAGGCTAGCTCTTGCTTATTCTCATGGCAGAAACAAGATTCCAAAAAAGCACGTGGAAGCACACAAACCTCTAGAGGACGAATCTCGAAACTGGCACACAGTCAATTCTGCTTCATCTGCACTTGGCCAAAGCAAATTTACAAGGGAAACCTAGATTCAGGGAATGGGGGAGAGGCTCCACCTCTTAAAGAGAGGAGCTGCAGAGTTATTCTGTGAAGTGCATGGATGCCAGAGCAGTAAAGAATCGTAGTAGACATTTTTGTAATCTACCACAGGAACTACTATCATCCCCATTTTACAGATGAAGAAACTGATGCATAAAGAGGTACCTGAGCTCACACAGAAAGTACTGGCATCATAAAGAAAAGGGCTATGGAAGTACTGATGAAGGAAGAGACTGATGCTTTTATGACAGACTTGAAATCTTCTTTGGTGTGGGGATAAATCAGAACTGGGGCACTGTAGCAGGTGCTGTTGATGTCTTACCCCAGTTCATACCAGGACCACCTTTGAGCTCACCAGCAGCTGTGGGGGACAGCCTGCCAGCTGCTCACCTCAAGGGACTTTCTGCTTCTCTGCTTGAGGCTTTCTCCAGGGTCATCAAAGTTTGCTCTGTCTCCTTGCAGGGGAGCCTGCAAGTGTCAGAGTCAATGCCCCCAGGGGCAACCCTCAGCCAGCATGAGATAGCAGCTAAGGAATCCACACCCCAGCTTCCCCATCCTGGGTGGAATAATTCTGTGGCACATTTTCAAAGTTCCTCAGATGACCCCCTTGGGGACTGAGCTCCAGGTTACTCTCAGTAGTAAACTGCTCATTAACACACACCTTATCACTCTCCTCTTTCAAGGAAGACACCTGCACCCAAGCCCTTGCCTTCGGGTCTGCTTTTGCAAGAAATCAAAGGAAGACACCTTGAAGGACGGACAAGATGTTGACAGATAGAAGGAGCCTGGTGCAGTGTTCCAGGTAGAGGATCTCATTTGATAAGGTCTTAAAACTGTTCTACACTCGTCTATTTTGTTTGGTCAGAAGTGCTTTTCAGAACATGGGACTGGTTTTGAAACATGTAGTGCACAAAGCAAACATGAGGGATACCGCTTAGCTTGTTCTCATTAGGCACATTAATGTTTTTTTGCTTCTCAAAAAATTAACTTTTCTAGTTATAAAAGAAATTCAGGCACATTGTAGAAAAATAGGAAATGCAAAAGAAAGTAAAAAGAAGAAAAATACAAAATCCTACCACACAGAGGCAATTCCTCCTAAATTTTTTCTATATTTTCTTCTGATTTTTCTTGTATGTGTATTTTAATATGTTTCGGGTATACTATTTATTCAGTTTTGGACTCTTCCACTTGATATCAGAGCAAAAGCATTTTATAACATTATTAATAAATTTCCAGAAATCTAACTTCTAATGGCTGCTTTATATGACAGCATGTGAATGTGGCATAGATTTACCTAACCATTCCCCCAGTTCTGGACATTGTGTCTAAATTTTCCTTGTGCAAATAATACTATATTCACATCATTGTGCAATCACATTTTATATTAATTTCAGATTATTCCTTTAAGGAATGATTCCTAGAAATAGAATTAGTAGGTTACAGGGTTTAAACATTTTCAAAGGCTTTTGGCCACCAAAATCTTAACTTTAACATTTAGGTTTTGCCCAGCCCAGTTATCTGTCTTAGTATCTGAAGAGGGTTTTAATTCAGAACCTTATTCAAACAATCAACGTATATTTATTGAGCACCTATTATGATCAGTCATGGTTCTCAGTACTAGAGATACCAATGAACAAAACATACAAAAATCCCTCCCCTGGGAAGTACAAGATGAGCCTCAGACATCTTCTAATGAATACTAAAGCATAAGGAAGTGCTTAAAAAAATGATGAGTGCATGTAGGGAGGACCCAAGAGCCTGCTTGAGAGGGTTCCCACCTGCAAAATCTGGGGTAATGTGAATATCAAATAATTAAGGAAAACGGTGAATTATAAACCATTGAAAAAATAGAAATTGATGAATCCATTGTAATAATAGGTAGATAAACAAACACACAAGGGAGAAGGGAAGGCTCTTGCTTATAGTAAAATGCCAAATTCTCACCAGTCAATGGGAAGGGAGTGCTGAAGTGGGAAATTACCATTTTATTACTATCATAATAAAGATTGGCTTAGGCAAGAATCACCAATAGATTAAACCTAGGAGGTAATTTTCACAAGGAACAGGAGATCTGCATGGCCTTAAGTGTCTCTCTAGAGACTGGTCACCATTTGCAAAGGGAAGAACAGTAACTATTCAGTGCAGAAATTGCACAACACCTCAACCAGATGATAAAAATTGATATCACCCATGCAGAGGGATGGTGTGTGCTTTCAAATATCATTCACTGAGAAGGACACATCAATGATGTATTCTGGTCGGGAATGCCTAACCTGAATAAAACTATGAGGAAATATCAGACCAATCCCAAATGAGGAAAGTTCTATTGAAAGAGAGAGAGGGAGAGAGAGAAGCGCTATAGTCTTCAAAAGTGTCAGTGTCGGGCTTCCCTGGTGGCACAGTGGTTGAGAGTCTGCCTGCTGATGCAGGGGACACGGGTTTGTGCCCCGGTTCGGGAAGATCCCACATGCCGCGGAGCGGCTTGGCCCGTGAGCCATGGCCGCTGGGCCTGCGCGCCCGGAGCCTGTGCTCCACAACGGGAGAGGCCACAACAGTGAGAGGCCCGAGTACTGCAAAAACACAAAACAAACAAAAGTGTCAGTGTCATAAAATACAAAGAAAGGCTGAACTGGGAAAAAAAATGCTATAAAGAACAGTATTAGGTCAATTGACATCATTGGGTCAATTATCAGTTGGAATACCCTAAACACATTAGATAAGAGTTAAATTCACTGAAGTTGATAACTGTGTTATGGTGATTTAGAATATCCCAATTCTTAGGAAATACACACTGAAGTAATCAGGGGTAACAGGTCATGATGTAGGCAACCTACTCTCAAATATTCAGAAAAGTATTATGTAATTATATAGTATGGTTGTATAATTAAAATAATCACATATGTTTTATATATGAGAGGGAGTAAATTATAATGCACATGAATAAAATGCCAGCAATATGTCAATCTGGGCGATAGGGCTTATGGGTGTTCTTTGTCCTATTCTTATGTTTGCCACTTTTCTGTGTGTAAAATTATTTCCAAATCAAAAATGTTGATCTCATAGAGCCCACATTCATTAAGATTACAAAAAGATTGGGGGAGAATCACTGAATCCACACACTGGAATGAAAACTGTGTTCAAACACTTCACTAAATGTTTGCTTAAGCATAACCAGCCTTCCAGTGTTACCTTCCAGTACCCTCTCTCTAGGTTGGGATGGGGTCCTTAACCAGTGGGGTGTAGGTCCTCGGCCTGTGTTCCACTTCTTCATGGTTATGCCCACAACGTCTCATCCCCCTGTTGTTCTGCATGATGATATTTCCTATTTCAGGGCTATATTGGCCAGGTTCTAACCAGGACAGCGGAAACCTTCTGGATATTTAAAACAGAGGGAGTTTAATGTGGAGAATTGGTTACATGGATGATGGAAATGTTAAGAAGACAAATGGGAGATCGAGGCGGCCCAGAGATTTGCAACAGCAGAAAGCCACTGCTGCCTCTGAGCTGGAGGGACAAAGGGGGAAAGCAGCATTGCTGGAGCCCAGGGGCCAGGGTCACCTGAAGACACAGGAACCGCCACAGGCCTAGCTGGCAGGAGCTGGCAGCTCAGACACAGCCCTTGCTAGAGGAAGTCCCTGCTTCTCCCTCCTCCAGCTCCAGTCTCCCACGACTGCCTCCCCGTGGCTGAGCCCAGGGCAGCCTGGGAAATGCAGCTGCAGGGTCAGCCCATCTCTCACCCTCTTAACACAGACACCTTGTGGGATGTAGAGCAGAGCAGGAGGAGGATGAATAATAGATCTTAGGGCAGCCACTCCTGTGCCCTCATTGCTATTTGCAGAAAGTTCTTGGCATTGGCATCCACAATGTTCAAAATCCCCTCTATGTATATTGTCTAGGGAGGCTTGGCCTCTCTCCTGTCCTTTTTGTAAATTTTTGGTCTAGGTTCTTGGGCCTGTGACTCTGTCTCTATTCTGAGCCCTCTCTCTGTTGGCCATGAGTTCTCTCAAGTTGACCTGTGTCAGCCATGGTTTCTGCAGCCAGGCAGATCCCTTTGAAGTCCTGCATAGTTTTCACATTAACGTTTATATTGTGGCTGCACCTTTGAGGGTGCTAACCACGCACTTCTCTCCCTCTCTGTGGTCTAGTTGCTGTTTCCCAAACACTATCTGTAATCATTTGAGCAGGATTTTGCACCCCTTTGGTGGGAAGAGTCTCTTTTTACTTGGGACCTGGCCTGAAAGCAGAGTTCCCCATTGGGTGGTGCTATGGCCCATCCTGTGTCCCGTCACTGAAAACAACCCTAGCATCACCACTCAAGGACGCTGCTGTTCTG
Source organism: Physeter macrocephalus (assembly GCF_002837175.3). Classification (NCBI taxonomy): domain Eukaryota; kingdom Metazoa; phylum Chordata; class Mammalia; order Artiodactyla; family Physeteridae; genus Physeter; species Physeter macrocephalus. Next base: position 93,040,949 of record NC_041220.1, on the reverse strand, counting down.
ATCACCTCAGGCCCAACGGCTTGTTAGCCTGTAAGCTTTTTCATGGTCTTTTGCCTAAGTGGAAACAATGGGACTTGACTTCCCATTTTTCCTGGAAAATTAATTTATTCTTTCCATGTCCATGCCAAGGATGGCCGGAAGACTGAAACAGGCACATGTTGGAAATGCCACTGGGGGAAGGGCAGGTACCCCTATCTCAGAGTGACTAAACGTCAGCGATCTAGATGTCCCCGATTCTCTCAGCCTGCAGTCGCCTTGTCTTTAAAGATTTAAAGATCAACTCAAATTCCTATCTCACTTTTGCCAGAAATCAGCATCCGTCCCAACAAACCATACTATTCTCTGTGACTTTAAGTTCCTCGCAGTCACCTCTGGCTTCAGTTTCCTGCTTCCATTTGATTCTCAATCTCCATTCTACGTCCTCTATGCTGTTCCTTTTCCACATTGCCCGATCGGTGTCATTCTTAACATCATGCAGGTCCTTGACCTTGGAGGCCATGTGTTTCAAATGCCGTGTCCTCATTGTGGCCAGGGTGAGAAGTGAAGACGTGTTGTGTTCAGGTTCACTTGTTTCGGGGTTTATCTGGGATTGCAGCCAGTGCTGCTTACTCAAGTACATGCACTTCCCTAAAATCGCATGTTGACACAGGCATAGCAAACTTTTACTGAAATTTTGAGGGTATGGGGGCTGCTTTTAACTCAGTGTAACACATGCAAGTGCATATGCATACATACAGACCCCCAACTTAAAATTAAACATTAAACATCCCTATTAAGTCCATTGGTTTTTCTTGTACCATGAACTTCTTACTGGCCAGTCTTCCATATGAAGACATGATCTATCCCCATATTCTCCATTCGTTTCTTTTTTACATCTCTTTTTTCTTATTTCCTCCATTTTAGAGGATAGCCTCCAACCCAGCCACCCTCTCTTTATATCTTCCTAAGCCAAGCAATTCACTCCCCCCAACCCTGAGTGCTAACCTTCTGTAACCAGAATGGTTTATCAGAATTTTCACTGAATAAAAGACGGTTCTCTCTCTCAGGTACCCCATAGCTAATGTATTTGTAGAGATGGGATAGGAGTGGAGATCAGAGGGGAGAACACAGGAAGGGGACAAAATAAACATGTTAAAGGAGAGAGTAATCTGGACAATTTTCTGCTCTCCCAAATATCTACCTCACAGTCTCTAACTCGGTGCTTTGTTCTTTTGGACTCTGAAAGTTTTTTGGTCTTCAATAATTCTCTATTAAAATGCAAATACCTACTGGGAGTTGTTAAGCCTTATCAGTTAATAGTTGACTGTTGCATGACCATAGGATCCTGCTTTATGCAGGGATATGGGGTGATATTGTGGAAGGACAAATAGATATAGGAAGAAGGGGAGAGAATATTTATTGAAGGGGTCATTTTGGGGCCTTTCTTATATTTTGACCAGAATGAACTCAGCTCACCATTTTCCATAGCCTTTTCCTTTGCCTTCTCAAGAGGAGACATTTTTAAATGGTTGGTTTATTTCCTCTTGGCCTGAGAGTAAGTTGAATTAAGGAGGGATGCTGGAGCTTCTCTCCTTTGTCATGCCTAAATTAGAAAGAGTAAAAGTAATCCAAGGAAATAGTTACAACAGAAAACCCCTCCAGTTTAAATTTAGCTCTGTTTGATGGCATCAGTTCCCTGGCAAACATGTGGCTTTGGTGGCTCAGTGGGTGGCAGCAAAGCCTGGATATGGCCTGGATGATGGTGTGCTTCTTCCGTGGTAGGAGGTAAGCCAAATTCCTACCAGCGCCCATCAGGAAGGACCAAAAGAGGGTGCAGACGCACACTGCCAATCATCCCAACTCCCGGGAAACCACAGAAATCTCACAACCTCCAGAAGAAATGAAGGTATTGTCAGCTGAGTCCCAGCAGCCTTCCAGCTAGAGCACCTTCTGCATCACCTGTGCGCTCTCTACCTACTGTGCATGTCTTCTCTCCCCTGCTGGACCGTGAATATCTTCAGCAGGAGCCAAGCCTGCTTCATCTTCAAGTGCAAGTCCAAAATGCTTTCAGAATAAATGCATTCATAAAGAATAAGCAACAACGCGGGATCATTCCTAAGCAGAATGTGGAAATAAATGGAATCTTTGCCACCCTCCCATCCCTTTCCCCCAGGATTCAGTTTTCCCTTTCAGTGCTAATACTAAAATATATAACAACCAGGAAGGCACCAGCACCAACCAATCAGAATAGAAGCAGGCTTGCTCAGAAGCTGAGTCCTGGGCCACCTGCTGTGTGGGATTAACCCTTTAGTTCCTGGAGCATCAAGTTTGGGAAAGGTTTGCCCAGTTGGCTCAGGATAGCATCAATTTACCCATCAATGTGGAAACATTCCAATAGTTTAACAACCTATGGCTATCCTGACGTGTCCTGCCCGAGTACCAGCCCCTGCCCCTTTCTAGGTACTCTGCTCCCAGCTCCAAAGCTGGGGTGAAGCTGGGCTTATGAAAGCTCTACCTTGCACTGGCCTGTGCACTTTGGTTTGGGGGAGCTGTCAGGGAGCTCAGTCCTAGAGCAGGGGTCAGGGTCGTTCTGAAGAGGCCCAGGGCCTGGTGGCTCAAAAGGCAGTGTCTGTGTAGCTCTGAGCTGGCAGGACAGGGCACATCTTTTCCTCAGGCCCAGCAGGCATATGGTCACTGGCTTTGGTGCCAAATTCCCTGCGGCTTGTAACAGCTCCAGAGAAAGGCTTGCTATGACACTAAGACATCAGCTTTCTATTCTATTTTTTGCCTTGCTTATTCCCACTATTGAAGAAAAACAACAACAACAACAAAACTTCCCTTCCCCCACAGCCCTCATCCCCCTAAAAAAATTATCTTTAGGCAAACCCAGTTCTGCTGCTTGCTGCTGAAAGAAAGGAAAAGAAACTGTTTTAGTTGCATGCATATTAGATCCAGTTTAGGGTTCACTTTTACTACCTCTGTCCTCATTCATGCATCAAAGCTCTCAGTCTAAAACAGGGTTAGGGGAACCCTGACTCTTGGGGTCTTTGAATGTAATCGTGAACCTGGTTTGGGGGGAGACAGGAGGAAGAGAGCAAGGAAGTGAGCTCTTTTCAGTTTGTCAAAAATCCAAATGGAAATTATAGATGAACACAGCACCCTTGTGTGCAACTAGAGAAATTCAACTTGAGCCAGCTTAGGGGGAAAAAAAGTGGAATTAATTAGCTCATGAAATCAATCCACAGGAAGAACTGGGGTGTGCTGAGCCTCAGGGACCGCTGGGACCAGTGCCTTAAATGTCACCAGGACATTCTCAAATTTTCCTAGCTCTCACCTGTGCTCTTCTCTGAATATGGGCTTCATTCTCTAGATCGGTGGTTCTCGACCAACGGTGGAGAGTGATTTTACCCTCCAGGGGACATTTGGCAAAATATCTGGAGGGAGATGCTACTGGCATCTAATGGGTAGAGGACAAGATGCTGCTATACATTCGACCATGCACAGAATAGCCCCCCTAAAACCAAGGATTATCTGACTCAAACTGTCAATAGTTGTTGGGAAACCCTGGTCTAAGACCAGCTTCCTCCAGATGGTTGGAAACTGGCCGCTCCCACGCCTACATCCAACAGCTTTGGTAGCCCAAGGGGGACTGAGACTTGCTCCTTCTAATCGAAATGTCAGCAATCCCAGGAAAGCTCCCTGATTGGCCCAGCTTGGCCCAGAGGCTCACACTAGACTAGTCAGTAGGTCCAGAGAGGTGGGATTTTAAAAAACCAGAGAAGCCCTTTCTAGAACTTCATGGTTGAAGTTGGGAAGGAGCTTTCTCAGAAGTAAGAAAATAAACAGCAGGGGGAAAATGACAATAAAGTTACAAATGCTGCTATTGGGTAAGTTCAGTTTATTTGGGAGGCAACATCTTTTAAAACTAGGGACATGGGGGAGCCAGTAAAGAGAAGTGAGCTTTGGTGGAGTAAAGGTTGGGAACCATATTAATACCAAACCCTCCACTAAAATACTGCACAGGCCAGGCCAGTGTCCTCCGATCCAGACCCTTTTTTTTCCTATTCCTCCCTTGAAGACAATTCCTGGGGGACCTGTTCGCTCAGAATCTATGGGTGGTGTAAGTGGCTCTTCAGATAACCTAATTATCACTAATGTTTAGCTAGCTAATGAGTTATTCTTTCCAGATGACATAATGCCTAACCCCATTACAATGTGCATATCCTTTAAAAGGTCCTTAAAGGAGGAAATAATGGTAGAAATTTCAGGCAAATAGGAGCTCGGTGGGAAGGTATTTTTGTTTTGGTGTCCTCTAGATTCAGGAGGTAGCAGGTTACTACTATAATTGAATAAGACATGTTCAAGGTCAACATATTCTGAAGTATGTTCTATGGAACACTGAGTCCCTAGGATGGTAGAAGGTATTATTGAAAATAAAGATTTCATAATCAAGTCAGTTGGGAAATGCTGGTTTAGATGACATTTAGTGGGTTTCTTTACTATAGGACTCAGAGCTTTTAATAGTATGGGTGCTGTGATTCTCAAGAAGAAACTATATAGTATGCAGACCTCCCAAAATTTTGAGGTCACGGAGCCCCCTTTGTTGAGACATATTTTACATAGGGTGACCAGTCATATTTTACACCTGCTGTCCTTGCGTAATTGCTAAAGGCATCTACTTTAATTCCCCAAAGTGTACCAGTTTGGAGAGTAAATTATATGGTCACCCTATTCTAACAGAAACACACTTTGGAAAATGCTTTTCTATTGTCATCTTTATTTTGAGAGAGCAACTTTTTTTTTTTTTTTTTTTTGGTGGTATGCGGGCCTCCCTCTGTTGTGGCCTCTCCCGTTGCGGAGCACAGGCTCCGGACGCGCAGGCCCAGCGGCCATGGCTCACGGGCCCAGCCGCTCCGCGGCATGTGGGATCCTCCCGGACCGGGGCGCGAACCCGGTTCCCCTGCATCGGCAGGCGGACGCGTAACCACTGCGCCACCAGGGAAGGCCCGAGAGCAACTTTTTATACCACCTTTGATCAGCCTTAGGAATTCTTCTCGCTGGAATATTTATCACTACTTGGGCATCAAACTTAGAGTGGATTCTTAGTTCTCTCTAGATGAACACAGCATGAGAATTATCTGGAACAATGGTTTCCCATTGTCCCCCAGAGCACAATTTAGAACACTAAATTGACCCCTCCAATCAATGTTAATATTAGAATCCCAGAATCAAAGCACAGACTTTTAAAATTAGACAGACCCTAAAGTCATTGCATTATTTTTATTTATTTATTTATTTATTTATGGCTGCATTGGGTCTTCGAGTGGGCTTTTCTCTAGTTGTGGTTGGGGGGGCTACTCTTCGCTGCGGTGCGCAGGCTTCTAATTGCAGTGGCTTTTCTTGTTGCGGAGCGTGGGCTCTAGGTGCTCGGGCTTCAGTAGTTGTGGCTCGTGGGCTTTAGAGCGCAGGCTCAGTAGTTGTGGCACACGGGCTTAGTTGCTCCGCAGCATGTGGGATCTTCGCGGACCAGGGCTTGAACCCGTGTCTCCTGCATTGACAGGTGGATTCTTAACCACTGTGCCACCAGGGAAGCCCAGGTCATTGCCTTATTAAGGAATTGTTTGTAAGAGACAGAAACTCAAATTGAACAGCCAAAAAAGGGAAGGAAGGAAGGAAGGAAGAAGGAAGGAAGGAAGGAAGGAAGAAGGAAGGAAGGAAGGAAGAAATTTAGGGAATAAAATTCTAGAAGCAGAGGACAAAATTCAGGAACTAGAACACCTTTGAGTCCCTTGAGGGCTGGACCCAGTTTCTTGCTGTTTCAGGATTCCGTCTCCAGTCACGGTTTGTCTCTGCCTTAACGTCAATCTGTCCCACCTCAGACCATGTTGCCTCTATAGATGCTGGTGATTACAGAAGACAAATTTATGACCTGCCAGTATTCACATAATAAACATCAGATAAAACAAAGACAATCATTTAAAAATTAGAACCATGAAAAAAAAAAATTAGAACCATGAGCAAAACCATTAAGCAGTGTAGAGTGGGTTCAAAGGAGGACATGACAAAGGGGTTTTGTTTTAAGGTCAAAGTGTAGGACAAAAACCAATTCCTGTAAATAACGATCCTTGGAAGTCCCTTCAATCACCTATAAAGTACAGTATATATGGTTTTACATCCTCAACTCTTGATATGTACAAATGACAGAGGCATGCAGTAATGTGAAGAAAATAAGGAATAATGTACAGAAAAATAATGAGTACATGTGTAAAGCATAAACTTCCAGACTTTTTACTTTCATAGAATAAAGAAGAAAATAAAGGAAAACTACAGATGGTTTCTTCAATGGAGCACCAGATCAAATACTCAGTTTAGAATTAAGGGGTATTTTGTACCCCCAAAAATGTGTTTTTATTTATTTATTTATTTTTTTGTGGTATGTGGGCCTCCGTCTGTTGTGGCCTCTCCCGCTGCGGAGCACAGGCTCCGGACGCGCAGGCTCAGCGGCCATGGCTCACGGGCCCAGCCGCTCCGCGGCACGCGGGATCCTCCCAGACCGGGGCGCGAACCCGGCTCCCCTGCATCGGCAGGCGGACGCGCAACCACTGCGCCACCAGGGAAGCCCCAAAAATGTGTTTTTAAATACTAGATGATATTTAAGGCAGAGACCATGAAACACTTACAGGGAGAAGAGCTGCATTAAGTTTTCAGTCTCAGGCTCACACTGAGCTTGGTTCCCTGATGGGAGGTGAGGAAGAGTCATCTGCCCTATTTTGACTCTGTTTACTTTTCCTTTTGGTTTTCTTCCTCTCCTTCCCCTTCCCTTTAGCCCTCCCTCTCTCTCTCCCACCTCTCCCCTTTCCCTTAAGCCAGTGTGGTAGGCAATGTAATATAGTAGTAAAAAACACGGGATATGGTTGCATCAATTTAAATCCCACCACTCTCACTATGGACCTTGGAAAAGTTACTTAGTCTTTCTATACCTCATGTATAAAATGGGGGCAATGACAGAACATGCCTCCGTGTTCTGTGATGATTCAACGAGATAATTCATGCAAAGCACTTAGAACAGTGAAGATACTTACCACCACTATTACAGCTATTACTACTGCGACTACTATTAGCACTGTATGATAAAGCCAAGAGGGTCTCAGTTCTCTGGGGACCTTTATTTATTTCCACTTTGTTCACTTCCTCCCAATCCCCAGTGTTTGTTTTGTTTGTTTGTTTGTTTTTCTTTTAAACCCATCTTTGACTGGTTTGTTCCTTATGGAGAGAAAGCCTCTTAGGATTCTTTCTTCAGGAGTTACACTCCATTCCTCATTCATTCATTCAACATATGTTTATTAAGTGGCTTGTATGTCCCAGGCATAATTCCAGGTGCTGGAGATATAGCAGAAAACAAATCAACACAAATCCCTGCCCTTGGGAGCTACTATGCCAGTAGGAGAAGGAAGCTGTGAAGGGGAAATTTTCAAGCTCCCTAGTTTATAATTCAAATTATGTTGTCTTTCTCCCCTCTCCTGCTCCAGCTTGCTTGTCTCTAATTTCTTGATGCCACCTCCTTGGTTTATGTGTGAATACCCTAGGTTGTCCCAGAAAAGATTTCACGCAGCTTCCTTGGCTTTTAACCTCATTGCTTCCAAATGACTTGTTCCGTCCCCTGCCACGTGCAGTGATGCTTTCCTAGATGCTGTTCACCTTTTCCAAGCTGGATCCATCTCCTGCCTGGTCTTTCAGAGTCCCTTCCTTTGGTGGAGGCAACAAATCCCAATTTAGTGTCACTTGTGATTATAATTAATGTGCTGTTTACTTCCTCTTCCAGATCATTAATGAAGACGTTAAATGAGACCAGAATGAAACCGTGTTTCCGTGGCATCCTGCTAGACACCTTCCAACAACTTGACACCCTGCCATTTGCTATTTCATTACCCTTTGTTTACCTCGCGAGCCCAGGCCCTTGCTTCTCAAAGAGGCAGAAAGCTTGATATTTCTACTGCTGCAGAGATGCCACTTAAAGGTGGAGCTATTAAAACCTGGCAGATTGTCAATATATCCTTTTGAATGTGAATTAAATGTGGATTTTGAATAGAGCATTGTCAGTAAATACTTGGTTGCTCTCCCTCCTCTCAGATGCCTTTGTTTTCCCTGGACTTTCTGCAGCTGTTCTGTCTTTCCCAGAGCAGAGAAGAGTAGATGGTTGGATCAGCTTAACTATGAACTGGAAAGTTACTGTTACATGTGAAGGCTGTGCTAGATTCATAGCCCCTGTTTTTCTCCCTTCCCTGTAACCATGCCCTCCCCATGTAACCCTGCACAGCCCCCTTCCACTCTGATTCTGGCCCAGCCATGTGACTTTCTTTGACAGAGGGATTTTAGCAGACATAATGCAGACATTGGCTTGAAAAAAGTCATTGTATCTCTCTGCTTGCATTCTTGCACCTTCCACCACTGTGGTGAAAACAGGTCTGGGAGAGCCTGTTGGAAGATAGGACACACAGAGCAGAGCCCAGTCACCCCAGTTGCCTGGTCAGGACAACTAGCTGACCTCCAGATGCATGAACAATAAGTATATTGCGTATGAGGGCTTGTGGTTTTTTTGTTACACAGCAGTAGCCATGGTAATAGAAAGCTGATACAGTAGCACACATCTGGAGTCTCATGGCCTGGAAATGCACTGATTTCTTTTTTCTTTTTTTTTCTTAAATGAGGGGCAGATACTATTATTATTATTATTATTAATAGATCTTTATTGGAGTATAATTGCTTCACAGTACTGTGTTAGTTTCTGTTGTACAACAAAATGAATCAGCCATATGCATACATATATCCCCATATCCCCTCCCTCTTGAGTCTCCCTCTCACCCTCCATATCCCACCCCTCTAGGTGGTCACAAATCATGGAGCTGATCTCCCTGTGCTATGTGGCTGCTTCCCACGAGCTATCTATTTTGCATTTGGTAGTGTAGATATGTCAATGCTACTCTCTCACTTCATCCCAGCTTCCCCTTCCCTTTCCCCGTGTCCTCAAGTCCATTCTCTATGTCTGCGTATTTATTCTTGCCCTGTCACTAGGTTCATCAGTACCATTTTTTTTTAGATTCCATATATATGTGTTAGCATACGGTATTTGTTTTTCTCTTTCTGACTTCTTTCACTCTGTATGACAGACTCTAGGTCCATCCACCTCACTACAAATAACTCAATTTCGTTTCCTTTTATGGCTGAGTAATATCCATCCATCTCACTACAAATAACTCAATTTCGTTTCCTTTTATGGCTGAGTAATATTCCATTGTATATATGTACCACATCTTCTTTATCCATTCATCTGTCGATGCTTCCATGGTCCTGGCTATTGTAAATAGTGCTGGTTTTCCACATAGTGTGTTCTTGATGCAATCCTTTGTAAGAAAGGAGAAGGAAACGTTTTCTAAGTAGAGATTCGGAAGTACAGAATAGAGCCTAGCGTCTGGCTTCAGGCTTTAAAAAGCAAAACCAGAATACAACTTCCATTGTTTTCAGCTCAAGATTGTTAAAGCAGGTACGGAGCACAGGTACTGTGTGTGGCGTGTCATAGGAATTCTGACAAGTAGAGTCACCTTTATGTGGGGAGGGCCTATGGGAGCTACAGCATTTGCAGTGCACTGAGAAGCTCCTTTTCCCAGCGAAGACAGAAAAGAGAAATGAAGGCTGTCGCAAGAAGAACACGAGTGCTCTTATTCCCCCTCAACCCTAAACAATTGTTTCCTGCTTCCCTTTCAAATATTTACCTCCTGAAACTACCCCATCACTCAGCCCGGGGTCGAAAAATGTCCCGTTGGTTTGTGGCAACCTAGTGATACGTGGCCTTAGTCGGATGGGCTAAGCCTGGAAAAGCTCTGTTTATGCTGCTGTTTATACTTCCTGAGTGGAAGCCACACGCTCCTGAAGTGTGGAAGAAGCAGCCTCTAATTGCTCCCTGGGGCCTTTCTCAGCCAGGGCCCCTCTAGGCTTCCTCTTCACGGCTAACACTCAGCCCTAGGACCTTGCTGGCAACAGCAGGGTGGGCCTCAGCCTGTTAGACAGGCAGAATCCCAGGTCCCTCCCAGATCCACTGAATCCATATCGACATTTTCACAAGAACCACAGGGGATCCGCGTGCACGTTGAAGTGTGAAAAGCAATGCACTAGGGGAATTCAAAGCTTTTCTAGTGTAGTAAGTTATTTCTCTTGGGGTCAGCTATCTCCTCTAGATGGTGGGCTTCTTGAGAGCAGGATCACATCTTTTGGATTTCTGTATCCCCAGCACTTCGCGCTGTGTTTAAATATAGCAGGAGCTCAAAACAAACCTGTTGAACTGTAGTGAGTGAATGTTACTGAGCAGCCAGACGCCTCAGGCTACTCCACTACCTACAGACACACCTTTTCTCTCCATGATTCCTGAGCCTCCTGGAGTGGACGCCACCTTGAATGTGCAGATTTGCCCAAACGAAGCAAACTCTGCACGGGCTCTGAGCAGCTCTGCACACTCCAGAGATTTAGGTTGGAACATTGTGATGTAAAGCACGACATCAAGTGCCTCGGAATAAGCGAGGTTGGGACCAGAGTCCTGCGTATATTGGAATGTCAACACTGGACCTAAATTAGGGCCCTAGTGAAAAACTCGATAGACCTTTAAGAGAAGACATAGAAATAGACCAGCGGGCAGGAAGGGAGAGAGAGTGCGGAGGAGGATGGTAAGAAACCAGGGGGAATGACAGCAGGGGAAGGGAAGGAAAGAAAAAATAGGCCAGAGCTTATGGGACCTAAATTTTACCTTCTTATTTTCTAGTGGAACTTGGAATTTTTTCACACACCCCCCCGCCATGGTATCATTGACATTAAATATCCAATCTCCTCAGGCCCACATCAACTTGAGAAATATACTACAGCCAAGGTTGGCTGCGTCTGCTCTGTTCCCCCTTACTCAATTCAAGTTAAGAATGCTCCCCCCATACATTACTATTGGGATTTTAAAAATGATTTATTTTGCTACGCAATTCAGACCTTTGAACCATGCTGGATGCTGGGTGGTTTGTTGACATAGTAGTTAGGGATAAAAGGAGAGTTTGGGGGATTGTGGAATTTTGACTTTCTATAAATCACTAATTTTATTGTAATAAATAGAGGTCACCTCCTGGAACTTCAATAGCCTGCCTTGAAAAATGGTATGAAACTATCAAAGTCCATCAAAAGGAAAAATAGGACAAATGGAGTAGAGGGGAAAGAATATTTTCTCAGTTTCAGCCAAGGCCACAGCAAGAATATGGTCAGTACGGTCAGAGCTACTTTTAAGAGATCGGCCAAAAACTTGCCCTTGCTTCTTTGAGCGTATTGTATATCACCCCTGCCCCAGACGAGAAACTAAAGATGAAGAATGGGGCTAAGTAGCTGAGGAGGGTGGGGCCTTGGATGTTCAGTTCTGCCGTGAGCCTAGAAAGGCTTAGGCCAGAACGTACTCCAAAACCTATGCCCTGACTTGGCTGAGAATAACAAAAACCATACATGGCAGGAGCTGCAAACGCAAATACAGATACGGGGGCCATGGAGGGCAGGTAAATGATAAATCAGACTGGGAAGGGTCTATTCTGAACTGAGATACTCTAGCTTGAGTTATACAACACATTTTCAACTGCCTTCTTTCTTGATAATAGAGGCAGTAATGAATGTCCCATTTCCCAGCCAAACTTGCAGCAAGGTGTGGCTCATACAACTCACTTCCAACCTTTAAGATGTTAGTGAAAGTCCCTGGGGAGTCTTCCTTTCTCATATGAAAGGACAGCTTTGCCTGAAGAGATTTTGCCCTTTGCCCCTTTCCATCCTCCACCCTCTTTTCTTGTCTGAAACACATATGCTCTAGCTGGATGTGCAGCAGCCATCTTGAGATCATGAGGACCAAACACCATATGCTAAAGATGGCAGAGCAGCCAGCCAGAGGAGCCTAGGTTCCTGATGGCGTTGCTCAGCCTCGGTGCCAGCCTCAGACTCCTGAATCCTGGACATCTCATCTTGCTGCATGAGAAAAACTAATCCCTTGTTTAAACCCTGGTGGTCAGATTTTCTATTATTTACACAGTGATATACTGCCCCCTAGCTCTATCCATTGTTGCCATGTAGGAATCATGGCCCAGTGTTGCCAGATCTGATTTTTCAAGAGAAGATGTAAGTCTAGATTACTTTTTTACATGTAATTTCCCAGTTGGCAGTTGGGAATTGAGCCCAATAGAGATAATTAATTGAATTATTTGAAAACACACTTCCAATTTTTGTGACCTCTGATTTATAGAATGTTTACTCTGGGCCAGGTGTGATGCCAAACACTCTATATATCAATAGACTATCTCATTTAATCCTTACAACAATGTTGAAAGTAATGCTATTATTTCTTCTGTTTTATAAGTGAGGAAACTGAGGCTCAGAGGTTAAATTGCCCAAGGCCATAGGGCTAGTAGGGAAAGTGCCTGTCTTTGGAGCAGGCATGGCTAATTATTATTGAATCAGTCATCTCTTACCACAGTAACACTGCTTAGCAAACAGCCCCAAACTCGATGGCTTACAATCAGCATTTATTCTCATGCTTCCAGGTCTGTGGGTTGACTGTGGTTTGGGTCTCAGTGACTAACTCTGCTTCAGGCTGTGGGTTCTGTGGGACTGGCTCCAGACTTGGAATCAGGTTCGGGTTGACTCTATGTGAATTCATCCTGGGGGCCAGATGAAGGGCAGTAGCCACACAGGGGGGACACCAGAGTTAAGAAGTAAGCCATACGGCTGGCACATGTAAAGCCTCTAGCCTTGTGGTGGCTAGTGTTCCATTGGCCAAAAAAAATTTTGAAGCCAAGCGTAACATTGACAGAGCAGGGACATAGACTGGGCCCACGGCGGGAGGGGGAGTAAGTATTGCTCAGCGACAATTCAAACAATGGCGATTATGCTACACAGCCTCAGGAGAAGCTGCCTTCGTTGTCATGAAACAAGGACTCCTTTTGTTCCCGTTGCCTGTTTGCAACGCTGGCACATGGTACACAGGCCTGGAAAATGGGGCATGAAGCCATCCGAACTCATCTAAAATCATTTCGTTTCAGAGCTGTCATCACCCTCTGACGATGTTACACCCTGCAAATTGTGGTCCAGCTCTAGCTTCCAGGAGGCAACTGGCAGAAGGTGGGGAGGAGTCGGTGGGAAGGTATCCCAGCTCCTTTCTGAGGGAAGAGCTTTCATCCCATTCCAGTTGCGACGTCCCTCCCCAAACACAGGCTTCATGCAGAGAGATGGATGCGCTACCTGAGAGAATCCAACCTTGCCAGTTCTTTAAAGCAGAGGTTCTCAAAGGGGACAGGGGTGATTGTGCCTCCAGGGGCCACTTGGCAATGTCTGGAGGCATTTTTGATGGTCACAGCTTGGGGAGGGAGTGCTACTGGCTTCTAGTGTGTACAGGCCAGGGATGCAGTGAAACATTCTGCAATGCGTAGGACAGAATTATCCAGCCTGGAATGTCCTAGTGCCAGGTACTCTAGAGACGTGCTTGTTGGCCTCCCTGTCATCTCTGTAAAGGCTTGATTTAATTTCTAAGTATCATTTTGTTTACCTTGAGAAGGGGTGATGGATGCACATCACAAAATTCAGAAAGTGCAGTAGGGTCCGTAGCGAAAGTGCGTGTCCTCTCCAGCCTCCCTGTGCTCCTTCTCCTCCCCACCACGAACCCTGGTTCCTTATGCTGCCCCCTCCAGACAGCCTCTGGGCATGTTTGAACAGGCCCTGTCAGTGCTCCACTAATGTCCTCCCTCCCCTCCCTTCAACACCCCAAAGGCTGCTCTGTGTGAACCCTGAGATTTCCCTCCTGGGGCTATTTGCTCTGGTCCTGGGAGCAGCTTTGGCAAACCAGAATGACTCGAGAGAGTGAATGTCTTGGAAGTAGCCCACAACCAAAGGCAGATGGAAAGATGACAGATAAACAGCACAGTCCCCTGACCCCGCAGGTGAGATAGTAGTGAGGTGACGTTCACACCCTTTTCCAGACTCCCCCAGCAGGATTGCACTCCTGTTTTCAGTGGTAACTCTTGATAATGCCCTTAACTGACTCTCTTTCCTTCCCTGCCTACCTAGACATCCCTTGCCTTACTTCGCCACTTCCTATTGGAGTTTCCTGAGGTCACAAAAAAGGACATACACTTATATTCTTCTCTTAAAGTTTGATTCTGGAAGAATACAAATTCAGACAGCTATAAATATATATACATAAACATATATGTAATATACACATGTAATGTAATATGTATGTGTGTAATGTAATACATACATATATATGTGATACATGTATTATTTATTACCTTTTGTGTACATTACATATATGTATATGTATATAATATACCACACATGTATATTACATTACATATTGTATACACATATATTATGTATTACATTTATTACATACACGTGCTATATGTGTGTATAGACATATATATGACATGTATATATTACATTATACATACTGAATGTTTGTGTCCCCCTAAAATTCATATGTTGAAACCCAGTTCCCAATGTGATGGTATTAGGAGGTGTGGTCTTTGGGAGGTGATTAGGTCATGAGGGTGGAGCCCACATGAATGATATTACTGCCCTTATGAAAGAGACCCTAGAGAGTTCCCTCAGCCTCTTTCTACCACACGAGGATACAAGAAGTCAGCAATCGAGAAGAAGGCCCTCATCAGAACCCGATCCTGCTGGCACCCTGATCTCGGACTTCCAGCCTCTAGACCTGTGAGAAATAAATTTCTGTTGTTTATAAGCCACCCAGTCTATGGTAATGTTTATTATAGCAGTCTGAATAGACCAAGACTGTATGTATGTATGTACGTATGTATACATACACGTATACATATATATACACACATATGAAAATGCATATATATCTATTTTTTACATGGATGATAATATTCTTCATCTTGCTTTTTCACTTAATTATACATCTTGTTAATTGTTCCTTATCAGCATGGAGAGTTATCTTATTCTTTTATTGGCAGCATTTGTATTTCATTGTACAGATATTCCATAATGTATGGACATCTGGATAGTTTGCAATCTTCCATGTTTATAAATGTTACTGAAGTGACTATCATATATTTGATATAATTTCTTCCAGTGGAACTGCTGGTCCATGTGGCACGTGCATTTAAAGTTTTGATAGACATTGGCAAATTTTTTTCCATAAAACCTATACCAATATATATCTTCTCATCAGCAAAGTGTAAGAGTAGGAACTCAGTGCTGAAAAGATGGAGCCAAATATTTCTTCTCCCCTTGTCCATGCTTTGGTCACTGCTCAAAGCATTTTTCTCTCTTCTGTATGTTGGAGGTGGACATGACCATGGAACCCCCAGGCTGTGGAATTACAGATGAATGAATGCAGCCCGGAGGCACACAGGCAGTGCACTTGAAGGTGTGCGTGCATGTGCACACACACACACACACACACACACACACACACACACAGCATAACTCCCATGCCCATCCAGTTAGTTAGAATCCTTGTTGGTTAAGTGTCATTGAGGAAGAAAGTTCTGAACTCCACAAAAGTGAGGTTTCCAAGACAGATTCAATAATGAGATACTGAGAGGATATATGCATTTCCTGTGACAGCACCCCCTTGAAATGTAATGAAGACAAATATGTTTGGAGCACTTACTACGTGCCTGGCAGAGAGTCAAACGTCTTCCTGTGTCCTCTTACCACTTCACAACCTGTGTTGATGATGATGTTCTTATCCTTTTTTTTTTTTTAATGGGGAGACTGAGTCACAGAGATACTGATTGACCACATATCAGTGGAGGGAAGCAGTTCAAAGCATGGTCTCTGTAATCCAAACTGCCCAGATTAAAATCCTGACTCTCCCTCTTTTTAGCCGGGTAACTGTAGGCAAGTTGCCCTTCCTCTCTGTGTCTCAGTTTCTTCCTCTGTGAAATGGAGACATTGTTGTGAGGAGTAGATCAGTTAATAGATAGAAAATGCTCAATAAAGTTTGGATATCACCTTTGTCAACTGACTCCTCAAGATGGAATTTTCATCACTGCATTTGACTGTATCCTAGTAGTCCAGTTCATTTTTTAAAAAATAAAATTTATGTCTAAGATTTTAAGAAAATAAGTGAAAGAGATAAAGCAAAAGTTTTATTCCAGAAATTCTCAAAGTGCACTTAAAAGTGTGGCTGGGGGCTTCCCTGGTGGCGCGGTGGTTGGGAGTCCGCCTGCCGATGCAGGGGACAAGGGTTTGTGCCCCGGTCCGGGAGGATCCCACAGGCCGCGGAGCGGCTGGGCCCGTGAGCCATGGCCGCTGAGCCTGCGCGTCCGGAGCCTGTGCTCCGCAACGGGAGAGGCCGCAGCAGTGAGAGGCCCGCGTACCACAAAAAAAAAAAAAAAAAAAAAAAAAAAAGTGTGGCTGGAACCACCCTCATACCTGAGCAGCTTGGATGACTAGGAACAGATCACACCACTGTGAGTGGCCGTGATGGAGGCAAAAGTCAGCACTGACTGCTATGCTTATCTGCAGAAATCCAGGCTCTCTGCCTTCTAGAATAATTTGATCCACACCATCTGGCAGCTTGAAAGAAGAAGAAAGAGCAGAAGAGAAAGAAGAAACAGCAGCCATGGAGCATGAATGTAATTCCCAATCTGAGTTACGCACTCTCATGTAATATGAGCCAAATTTAAATATGTCAACATCTCCACAATTGCTGATTTTTCAAGTCTATACAGTGCATCTGGCAGGCGCTCATTGAATGCTCTTCAATGATGGTGACGCAAATGTATTTGCTAAAATATAGTGTATTGAAAAAATAAATAGTATATTGTGATGTCCTTTAGTTGCGTTTGCATAAATTGGCACTCTCTGAAATAAGTGGTTGAGATTTAAAAGAACATGATATATCTTTAAATGTTCAAAGAATCATAATTATAGAGCTTACAAATCCTTTCGTTTATTTCCCTCATTTTAAGTGTAAGAAAACTTAGCCCCAGATTAGTTTTTTTTTGTTTTGTTTTGTTTTTATATTTTGTCTTTATTTCTCTATGCCAGACACTGTTAAGCCAACTCTTAATATACAAACTTTTTTGTTGCGGAGATTAGGTTTTGATAATGAGAGAGAGAGAGAGAGAATAAGGTGTGAGCCAAGCACCCTGGGCTCCCAGCAGGGAGGAAAACAGGCGGGGGGGTGGGGGGAGAAAGGTGTGAGATGGAAGCTCCTCTGAGATGGAGGTAGTGTGCCTGTGGTTTATTAAGAAGGATTCTTGGGATTGGAACCTGTAAACAGGAAAGGCAGAGGGGGAAGTTGAGCTGTGATGCCTCCACGGAGCCCCCAGACAACTCTATGGGACGTTCTGAGGCCAGGGTGTGCCTTCAGATTGTCCCAAACTGAGATAAGGGGACCAGGCCTTTATATCCCCACACTGGCCAGTCATTAGATGTGGGTCACTGCAGGTGAGGGGGCTCCCTTCTGCTCAGGTGGTTCCTGAAGTGAGCTGACAGCCGAGGGCTGGATGCCAATAGCACTCTCAGAGCCGAAGGAGAGCCCTTCATGCCTAAAAGAGTCGTGGGCATCACATCACAGTGCCCATAACACCAGGACAGGGCCTGGCACAGGCTGAGCCATCAGGAAATGTCTGTTGAATGGATGAACCCACCTAGAGCCTCAGGAAAGACCTACAAGGGACAGAATGGGCTGTCACCTTTACAGTGTGATGTAGAGGTACAAGAAGAGATCAGTTCACCTAAAGTAAAATAAAACTCCACTCTACCTGTCTCTCTAGTATCTGGAATTTCTCAAGATTCCGGGGCAATGGAGGCACTCCTGAGCAAGGTCTACCCCTACAACGTGCAGTTCCAAGACAACTCGCAGTACTATGTCGAATGTTGCTCATTAATTTCCTTCTTCATTTTGAGCACTAGAAAATGCAAAGCTAAATTTGCACCTCATCTATAATAATGCATGGAAATTTGGAGCTTCAAAACTATGTTCTTCATCCCCCTACCCCCGAACTTGATAGCCCATTCTAACGTATAGTTTCCCTGATTCTTATGTTTTAGCATTTATTTATGTCTTACTATTTTAATTGATGTATTTCTGATAGCCTCTCTAAGCTCTGTGGAACAGGCCAAATATGAACATATGCATACTGTAAGTTTATTATCTTCTCTCGACATTTAGTGGTTGGGACCCAGTCTCACTGACATTGACTCTCATTCTGTGACATCAAGGCTTATGGATGAGATCAGTAGGATTATTCTGGGATCTTTAACGGGATGTCTTCACGTTGAAATGCTCTCTTTTGGCTCAACAAAACTATAGTCATCGTATCTTTAGGCGGTAGGAGGCTTTCCTTATAAACCCTACTTTTGTGAACTTTTATATAATGCAACTTTACTTCCTGGATTTAGTTTATATATTAAATATAGGTTTTAAAAGCACTGTTGTGATCTCTAAGGCATAAATAAATATTTTCAACCATAGCTTAGTGGTCTTGCTTTAAAAATGCCAACATCCAGATCCTTCGGTGTGAGCAACAAATGCTTCTTGTCCCCTCGTCTCTGCAGGGTGGGCAGCACTGGTCTCTGTAGGGTTTACAGGTGACCCTGGCCTCTGTCCTTGAGGAGACTGCAGCAGTGATATTGTTAAGGCAAAACTGTCCTTGAAAAGCCTGCTCCCCCATCCAGTGTTAATTCAGGCAGCCAAGAAATTGAGGTCTCTTGTCTATTTAAGTCTGGGAAAAACTTGCTTTCGTCATGTTTGAGGCGAGTAATAAAAACAAATCAAGAAGTTGTATGACTTTGTTTTGGTGGTACTTTGTTTTTGTAATTATTTTTTAAAATAGAAGTATAGTTGATTTATAAAGTTGTGTTAGTTTCAGGTGTACAGCAAAGTGATTCAGTTATACATATATATATTTTTTCAGATTCTTTTCCTTTATAGGTTCTTACAAAATATTGAGTATAGTTCCCTGTACTATACAGCAGGTCCTTGTTGGTTATCTAATTTATATACAGTACTGTGTTTATGTTAACCCCAAATTCCTAATTTATCCCTCCCTCTCCTTTCGCCTTTGGTAACCATAAGTTTGTTTCCTCGTGTCTGCAGGTCTATTTCTGTTTTGTATATAAGTTCATTTGTATCATTTCTTTTTTTTTTATGGAAGCATGGAAGCAACCTAAATGTCCATTGACAGATGAATGAATAAGAAGATGTGGTATATTTATATGATGGAATATTACTCAGCCATAAAAAAGACTGAAATAATTTGCATCCATGTTGCCATTTGCAGCAACATGGATGGACCTAGAGATTGTCATACTAAGTGAAGTAAGGCAGACAGAGAAAAACACATATCTTATGACATCGCTTATATGTGGAATCTATAAAAGAAGTTGGGGGCTTCCCTGTGGCTCAGTGGTTAAGAATCCACCTGCCAATGCAGGGGACACAGGTCCCAGCCCTGGTCCAGGAAGGTCTCACATGCCGTGGAGTGACCAAGCCCGTGCGCCACAACTACTGAGCCTATACTCCAGAGCCCGCGAGCCACAACTACTGAGCTCACGTGCCACAACTACTGAAGCCCGTGTGCCTGGAGCCTGTGCTCCGCCACAAGAGAAGCCACTGCAATGAGAAGCCCCCACTCGCCGCAACTAGAGAAAGCCCACGTGCAGCAACGAAGACCTAATGCAGCCAAAAGTAAATAAATAAAATAAATTTATTTTAAAAAAATAAAATAAAAATAACAAAGAAGTTGTACGGCATTTTTGATGGGACTTAGACCTGCTGCAGTTGAATGGGATTAAAATTGTAGGATGAAGAGTGAATTCTAATTTAAAGTCACTGCTATAGGCTGGGCTTTTGGGAATCCACCCCTGACATACGGGCGCTGAGGCTTTCATGGGGTTTTGGATCCACACAGATATATATGTGCCACTGGACTCAGACACTGTATATCTTTCTCAGAGCAGAGCTAAAGTTCTCTCAAGTCCATAACTGGCTACATAGTTTAAAGACCTTTCAATCCTCTGGAGCATGGATCTTTACTTTCATCTTTTATTTGTTCATTTCATCTATTCATTCAAACAGTATTTACTGAAACTTTACTATGCCTCAGGCACATTTAGTGAGATCGGTGAAGAACTAAACAAGAAAATACAATGGAGTGTGAAAAGTATTAGGATGGAGGACATGTGAGGTAATATAGGAGCCCAAAGGAGCAGCAGGGAATATATCAGAGGAAATAATGTCTAAGAGGAATGGAGATGGGGAGAATGTTCCAGGCAGAGGAACGGTGTTCATGAAAGCCAGGAGAAAGTGTCTCTTGAGAATGAGGTATTTGTGGAGTAAAAGAAGTCCAGCTAGCTGGATCCCCAAGTGTGAGAGAAGGGGAGGGATGGAGGCAGGTGAACTGTGGAGTTAGGCAGGTGCAGGGGAGGGAGTCTAGGCTTTATTCTGGGGTCAGTGGGGAATGATTTTGAAGGGTCTGAAACAGTACAATGACACAATTAACGGATCAATAACCTGGGCAAGAGATTATTGTCACCTGGACTCACATGGTGACAGCAGCAAAAGAAGCAGATGCACTCCAAAGGTGCTTAGGAAGCAGCATGTCCAGGCTGGGGTGATCGTCCAGCCAGACCCTAGCATTGGGAAATTGGGAGTGAAGGGCTGAAATGCTACCGACACAGCCTCCCTGCCTGGGGTCTTGCTGCCGCAGGAGTCTCCATGGAGCTCAGTCTCCTACTGGATTTTCCCCAGTTTAAGACCTGTTTCCCAGGAGTGACTTGAAATGAGAATGAGATGTCCAGGGTAGATTCTTGCTCAGGAAAACTGCAAAATAGAGCCTCAGATTGCCCTGCATCTGAATCCCTATGCTTTCTCTAAATTGGCCTGAGGTTGCTCCCACCCTGACCTTGATTTCTGTTGTAAGCCCGCTTCATTCTGAGCAGGGGAGAATCTCCTCCCAAAGCAGGCCGAATCTTCGGTTTCAGAACCTTCATCAGGCGCTTAAAAAAGAAGCACCTCAGGATTTCCCTCGTGGCGCAGTGGTTAAGAATCTGCCTGCCAATACAGGCGACACGGGTTCGAGCCCTGGTCCGGGAAGATCTCACACGCCGTGGAGCATCTAAGCCCGTGCGCCACAACTACTGAGCCTGTCTAGAGCGTGTGAGCCACAACTACTGAAGCCCGCGTGCCACAACTACTGAAGCCCGCACGCCTAGAGCCCATGCACCACAACGAAGAGTAGCCCCCTGCTTGCCACGTTACTGCCCCCTGAAAGCCCGAGAGCAGTAACGAAGACCCAACGCAGCCAAAAATAAATAAATAAATTTATTTAAAAAAAAAAAAAAAAAAAAAAGAAGCACCTCAGCTCTGAAAATGTGTGTGAATGAGCTTTGTAAACAGTAAAGGGCTGGACGTTGTAAGGCTGGAGTCTTCTGCCAAGTAGAGCAGGCCTTCCTCGCACTATGTGTGTAAGAAAGTGAACTTCAGTATTTAGCCTATTAAAAATATATTACTGAGCACCTACTCTATACAGGGCACCATTGGAGGCAGAACCTGTATGCCATTTATCTCTTTATGCTTAGTCCCTGGCACAGGCCTCAGAAAGAGAAGGTGGGTATTGCTGTACTATGAAAACAGCTTCAGAATCCTCCAGGTGCATCTCTGAGTGCACCAGCTCACTTGCATCTTGCCGTGGCAGGGCAGCTCATGGGCTCTGGAGTCAGGCTTGAATTCAATTCCCGATGGCTCACTTGGGAGCCATGTGGTCCTTGGCAAGTCACTTAACAACTGTAACTCTCAGTGACCGCATCTATCAATTGGGGGAGCCATTAGGTCAAAAGGCACAAAATTACCACTTTTGTAAGCCCCAAATCCACAGTCGCAGATGATTTGACCACCTACGATAGAGGGTTGTTGTGAGGATTAGATGAGATTATGCATTAAAATTTTTCATCTAGTCCCTGTCACAAGGTAGGGAGCCCTCTTGAGCTTCCTCTTCTTTTTATAATAATAATAATAATAATAATAAATTAAAATAAAATTGTAATTATTATTTATACCTGGGGAGGGCAGTTTGGGCTGCGGGTGTTGAGGGGGATACTTCTCCATCTTTAAAATTCCACTAAGATTTTTCCCTGAGTACTCCTGGCCTTTTGCCACACCCCTCATACCTCCCCTTGGAGATGGAGTGAATTACTTGGTTGATGAGTGACAGACACTGGCCCATGTTTTTTTTTTTTTGCGGTACACGGGCCTCTCACTGTTGTGGCCGGGCACGAACCCGCGTCCCCTGCATCGGCAGGCGGACTCTAAACCACTGTGCCACCAGGGAAGCCGGCCCATGTTTTTTGATGGGGAAGAACTAGTCCATCGAGAAAACTAAAGGTAAGTATGTATGTGTGTGCCTCTCTCTGCCCTCTTCCCCCTCTGCCATCCTTCCCTGGACCAATGCCAGGCAGCCATCCTGCATAAGGTGTTTGTTCTATGGACTCAACCTGCCCCCTGCCTGTGCCCAGCTTTAAAATGGGGTGTGTGGGCAGGAGTAGAGGCAGGGAGAAGGAGGAAGCCCACATCTAAACCCTGCCCTGCCATCCAGATTTTAGTAGCAATAAAGCAGATGTTTTGATCTCCATCTCCTCATCCCTGTTCTCTCAGTTGATTTAGAACTGGGCACAGAGGAGAGCAGTGTAGTTAATTAGTTCCCTCCTCCGCACAGAAGGGACTGGACCAACCCACGCCGGGAAGGTGTGGTGGCCAGTATGGAATTCCATTTTTGTATCACTGCTCTCCTGGGGAGGGAATCCCAATTTGGGGGATGGGGGAGGGCAAAAAGTTTCCTTGGCCCTCCTAGCCAGAGAAAATTTCCTCACTGGGATAATTTTTTCCTCAGGACCCCACCTTTGACCATCCTCTCTAGCTTTCTGTCCTTCCAGAAGCTTTTTCTTCTCTATCCAAATCCCTGTTACTTTTTCGCCCTGAGCAGTTTTACCCCTGCTTTCCCTCCCTCCACCTACCCTGTGCCAAGCCTGTACCTCACCTTACACTTCTCAATGCTTCCCCTTGCTCTGCTGTACAAAGAAGGCCTGCCCCAGCCTCTCCCGTGTAGCCTAGGGACTCCTAAGCAAGGCAGAGTCAGGCACTGGCAAACCTGGATGAGAAAGAAAATCACATCTTTATTGTCACTAGCCTTTAATGGAAATTCAGCATTTCCTTTAAATATGAAGGTAGGCAACAAATCACAATAATTTCAGCAGAACTTATGAATTTGTCATTAATAGAAATCACAGATATTTCCGTATCACATACATACAGTTGTTACAGACATCTCAAAATATCATTTAGGTTCATCAGAACTTTGAAATTACAGTACTTACTAGACCTGCTGCTAGAGCTTGCTAGATATTGCTAAATTATTATTTAACTATTTTGGTAACTGTGTTTCTGTATAACTGATTTCCTTTGAAATCCTATGTTTTTATTTTATGCGCTTGGAGACATTACCCTGAGGAGTCCATAGATTCTACCATATTGCCAAAGGGACCCATGACACAGTAAAGATTTGGAATTTGTGCTTTGGGTGGAAAAAGCACTGCAGAAGTCATGCAATTAGTTATTCTTTAACGTGATCAGTTCCCAGCCGGGGCTTCGAACTGCAGTCAGGGCCAGAGACCAGGAGGGCAGGGATGTGACAGCGGACCCTTGGCCCGTCCAGAGAAGGGGTGGCAGATGGTAGTTTCCAAGCTGCCCTGTCCCACCCCCTCCTAATGTGAGGCTGACTCTCCTTCTGGTAGGAGCCGCTGTCTGTTCTTTCTCCTCCTGAAGAGGGGAGGGAGTGTGACGGTCGATGCAAATGCCCAGGCCAGCTTCTGAGAAGCGAGAGGTGTTACTGCTTCCTCCAGGACAGGCCCCAGCTGAGGTCCCAGCCTGACAGCCACTTCGGCCACGACGCTGGAGGAGAGAAGCTGCCTCCAGGCCCAGCTGCCACTGCAAACAACACAGACCCAAGAACCAGTGTCCCCGACCGGGATAACAGGGATCGTTGTTGCTTTAAGGCACTAAGTATGACATGACTTGCTCCATAGCAAGAGTCACCAGAATAGAAGGTGCCCTGGATATTTTTTTTTTTTAGTAAATTTATTTATTTATTTTTGGCTGCGTTGGGTCTGCGTTGCAGTGCGCGGGCTTCCTCTAGTTGTGGCGAGCGGGGGCTACTCTTTGTTGCGGTGCATGAGCTCTAGGTGCGTGGGCTTCAGTAGCTGTGGCACGCGGGCTCAGTAGTTGTGGCTCACGGGCTCTAGAGCGCAGGCTCAGTAGTTGTGGCGTACGGGCTTAGCTGCTCCGCGGCATGTGGGATCTTCCCGGACCAGGGCTCGAACCCGTGTCCCCTGCATTGGCAGGTGGATTCTTAACCACTGTGTCACCAGGGAAGTCCTCCCTGGATATATTTTTGTCCTTCTTCCAGTTATGCTATATTTTCTGAACTATAGCTAGTGCACAGAGTGTAAGATCTCTGTAGCCCAAACTTGAAACATGTATCTATATTGTGAGGGAGGTGTTTCACTAGTGGTTTTATGTTTTTTTGTCTCATATGAGACTCTAGAGCAGTGCTGTCCAATAGAACTTTATCCAATGATGGAAACAATCTCCATCTCTGCTCTCCAATATGGTAACCATTGCCTACAAGTGGTTTTTGAGCACTTGAAATGTGGTTAGGGCAACTGAGGAACTGAATTTTAAATTTTATT
The DNA here is from genome assembly GCF_002837175.3 of Physeter macrocephalus. NCBI lineage: Eukaryota > Metazoa > Chordata > Mammalia > Artiodactyla > Physeteridae > Physeter > Physeter macrocephalus. The sequence goes on along the minus strand of NC_041220.1, from coordinate 93,016,184 downwards.
TACTTTATTTCAACTTACATAGCCACATGGGTTACTGGCTACTTTGTTGAACAGTACAGTTCTAGAGAGACCATTTTGGATTCCATGTGCTCATAATATCAATTCTTATTTTCATTCAATACATGTTTTATTTAGTAAAGGAAATACCTCACTAAATAGGCGGGTTGCCGACTGGAAAACTACTGAAGGGTTTGCTTTTGACAAACAAAACAAAACAACCCAACCACCTTGCAAAACCAGAAAATCAACAACTCTGTAAAATTGGCATTTTGGTACCAAGTGGTCACGAAAGCTCTGAGGCTGTCTTATTAGAGACTCAAAGCAGCATTCAGCCCCCATCAGTTGAATGAGGAAGGGTCCCAGCCCCAGGCCTGCTGCCATGACTCCTGGGATGCTGTACTGTGAAAGCAGACGTGGAATGTGTTTCTCCACAGAAACAAGACAGGAGGACCAGGAATCTCCATGTCTGTGAATGGAAAAAAGAGAGTTGGGTGGAGACCTCTACTTTTGCACACTTTCATATTGTTTACATTGTTTTTTACTCAATGAGTGCAATTAATACTACCATGTATAGGGACTTCCCTGGTGGCGCAGTGGTTAAGAATCCGCCTGCCAATCCAGGGGACACGGGTTCGAGCCCTGGTCCGGGAAGATCCCACATACTGTGGAGCAACTAAGCCCGTGAGCCACAACTACTGAAGTCCGTGCACCACAACTACTGAAGTCCGTGCACCACAACTACTGAAGCCCACACGCCTAGAGCCTGTGCTCCACAACGAAGAGTAGCCCCACTTGCTGCAACTAGAGAAAGCCCACGCGCAGCAATGAAGACCCAACGCAGCCAAAAAAATAAAAATAAAAATTTTAAAAAGAAGTTTAAAAAAAACCCTTCCATGTATACCCTGAATTCTACAGCTATATTTTTTAGTGAAAGAAAAATTTTTCTATTTTCAAAAGAACAGTTTTATTTTAAAGAGGGATCAACTCATTTCGAAAACACAGTAAAATCTGAAAATTAGAATACGAAACACCCACTCAGATTATTGAACAGGTTCTGAATTAGTGAATATCCATGCTATTTGTAAGGCAAAGTAGATGTGTCACTTTCAATACTGACCAGTAACACAAACCATGAGGAGACGCCATGCAGCCAGAAGTTCTGCAAAATCGACCCAGTGGATTATAATCATTTGTAACCAGTCCTTCAGTTAACTGGGCACGAAAGGATGTCATAAAGAGTTCAGAAGTGTTTTCCCAAGGAAGTTAAATATAACCTTCCCACCTTGTTTGCTTACATGGGCTCACTCAAGGAACCCAAATTTTATTCAAAGAAAGAAAGTAAGTTTCAGTCTTTTCCGTTTTCCAGTTTTTCACCAACTAGAATTAAAAAGTGTCCAAATGAATAAGCTTCTGGTGTAAAATAGGAAACAAACAAAACCCAAACCTAAAACAAAAGGAGTAAAGGGAAGAAATCAAATAACCATGAATAGTCACTGAACACCACAAAGGGACATGGATTAAAGAGGAGAAAAGGACATGTTTTCTGTTTTCAGGAACTTCCATTTTAATCAGCGGCTGACAATGTAATTAAAAAAAGAAACAATACTGGCCAAATGCCAGTATTTGGCTAAGATTGTTATTTCTCCTTTTAGTAGTAGCTACAAAAGAATAGACGTTTCCAGATTCTGGGTCCTCCAGCAAAATGTTTTAGAAAGCAGCTTTCTAATCATTCTAAAAACTACTCTTAAGAAGAAAAAACTAAAACAAATTAACTGCTCAGGGGATGCCAGCTCATCGTAGAAAAGCATTTAAAACTACACAGAAGCAAAAGAAGATAAAAATTACCTACAATCTTACTATTCAGAGATAAAGTGCTACGTTTTTACATTCTTTTTGAATTTTTATATGCATATATTTACTTGTGTATTTATTTGCCCAACTATATTTTACATATTGTTTGAAATCTGTTTTTCCCCCTCCTCTTAATAATAAATCAGCAACATGTTTCTGTGGCAATAAATAAACAATCACAATACCTATGAGGTCTTCCACTGCATGAGTATCCCATAATTTAGTTGGCCAATCCCTACTATTGGACATTTAGGTTATTTTTTTTCCACCAAAAACAATGCTGTAATCAATGATCTCGTTGCATCTTTCTGTACATCTTCGATTATTTCCACAGGAAATGGTATTAATGGATGAAAGAGCATAACGTATACATGTATGAGAAAAGATTCCTCAGTTTGAATGAAATTCAAAATATTTAAGTAGTAAAGCTGATGAGGTCTGACAGATGTCTGAGTAGCTGTGTGATCTCAGACAAGTTAACTGCTGAGGTTCACACAGCGGAGAGGATGACCACCCTGTGGCTGTGAGGATGGTTCAATGAAATAACACGTGTAGGTGTTGCCAGCACAGTGCCCGGCACATAGCAGGTGCTTCGTAAATGTCAAGTCCTTTCCTTCCTCATCCCCACCTAATATGAAATTTAGTCTCATTCACAGAGAGAGAGAGAGAGAGAAAGAAGATGGAGAAGGAAGAGGAAAAGGAGGAAGAAGAAGGAGGAGGAGGAGGAAGAGAGGGAGAGAGCGGAGACAGAGGGGATGGAGGGATTAAGAGAACAGGGAAGGGGGCTAGCAAACAAAGAAAGTGTGTCTACATGCCTCTTTTTAGGAGAAAAGTCTCGTGGTAACTTTCATGCTTTTTTGCTTGTTTTCATGGCTAGAGTTTCCCCAGCCTAGCATGGAAGCTTTACAGTGTGTTACTTCAGCATTTCAGTCCGCCCTTTGGGTATTATGAAAGGTTAAAACCCACACAACAGGGCAGAGTAAAGCTTGTTTACTGCAAGATTCATGTCTGGTCTTGAAAGGTATTTTCCTCCCTTGCCCCACAAGCACTGATGAAAAGGAAGATGGATGCTACACTGAGGGCATGGATGATGGCATGCAAATTGGGTTCTGCATGGGCAGGCTGGGTTGGCGAGCCCTTCTTCCTAATTCACATGCACACCTGGATTCAGGTGCCCAGGTGACAGTCAGACAAGCTCTTTCCCTGCCCCCATCTCCCATCCCACCTTCTCTGGAGATTCTTTCCCAGGCAGGGATCTCCTAGGAGTCCTTTAAACGTCAGAACACATTTCAGTCAACGGCTGCCTTTCCCAGGGGTATCTGCATTTCAGGATGCAGCTCTCTCTGTGGGATGCAAGGGTTGTCAGTGTTAAAATGTTTACTAATCATTCAGGCAGCTCTGCTTCCTTCCCTCTCCTTCCTTCCGGAAGCCATTTTTTGAGCACTTGGCATTCTAGGCTGTGTCCCACATTGAACCGCCATGGACAAGAGAGACAAGCTCTCTGCCCTCTTGGAGCTTACTTTTGGATGAAAAGAGAGACAAAACCCAAGTACACAAATGTACGTCCAAATACGAAGTCACTGGGAGAGTTTACTCTGGGTAGGATGGTCAGGAAAGACCCCTCTCCCCCAGAGGCAGTGCTATTTAAGCCCCTTTCAATCTTTGCAGCTTCTTTGTTTTCCAGAAATGAGTATGTCAATCACTACATCACTGGGGGAGTGGATGCTTTGGTCTATTTTAATAATAATAACACCCTACACTTATTGAAAGCCTACTACATGCTAGGCTAACAGGTATTTGGTTGTAGCTAGTCTTTACGGCAAACCTTTGACATAGGAGTTACTATCTCCAAAATTCAGAGAGGTTTTCCCAAAATCATACTAGAAATAGTGGTAGAGCAAAAATCGGAACCCAGCTCTACTTGGCTCTATAATCAGTGTCTTTACTCAAACACGGTATCCCCTCCCTTCCTTAGAAGTAAGAGGTTTGTGACAGCAGGTTCCCCTCAAACTCTTGTTCCACAGGTGGCCAATGGTCTAATTTAGAATTTACCTAGATTAGTTTCCATGCAAACGACAAAGGCTTTTTCTTTTGCCCCATTTGAAAGATTCTACAAACCTTGAATTTCCCCCTGATTCTCTATAACCCTTTCCTTTGGAAGAAATAATCCAGTTGAGCCAACTGACGTTCACTTGCGTTGCTAGAGACACACAGCACTGGTTGGTGTGGCACCCCATCCCTGTCTCCTCTCTTCCTCCCCTCTCCTTCCTCCCCTGTCCCATATTGGTTTGAATTTAATTGACATAACTATCTCAGGTTTGCGTATCTTTCCTTATCCTGGAGTCCACCATCATTACAGATCCAAACAATAGCCCTGTACTCTGGCCCCCCTGGGATGGCATTTATGGAAATTATTAGGCCACTAGTAGGACACAGGAACATTGAGCGGAAAGCATGGTTTTGCAAGGAAGCATCTGATATTTCACCACTAGACATCTGTTCAGAGTTTTCTCTTACAATACCGATGCCCTTTTAGGAGAAACGCCTTGAGTATCTCCAGCTAATAACTTAGCATGGATGAATATCAATAGCATGTACATTTATATGGCATTTCCCAAAGTACTGTACCTTAGCTTATATTCAGCCTGTGGTCTTCCCCAAAACCATGAGTTGGGCTACAGACCATTGTTTTCCACTATAGACAAAGCAGCATGTAATATCTATCTGTCATGATAGGTAAACAGCCAGTGACCCCAGGTTACCCTGCTGGTGATTGATCCAACTGAGACAGAAATCCAAGGCTTTGGAAGTTGAGTCCAAGCGCTCCTTCCAAACACTGTTTAATGCTACAGATCAATTTATTTGGGTCTTGCTGCGGCCGCTGGCTGGGAGAAAGGGTTCAGGGAAAGCAGGACATAGGATAAACAGAGAAAGCGTGTGAGGACTGATTAACTGAATGAATGAATGACTGATTCACTCATCCAAGCATAAATTTCACAGGCTTTTACTGAACACCATCACCTACCGTATGATACTATATGAAAGCCTAAACACAGGGGGAGAATACTTGTATATGGCAGAGACCTGCTAGCATTCTCTTCTTTTCCCTGGCTCCACAGATAGACTACATTTCCCAGCCTCCATTGTGCCCTGCGCCTGCGGTCTAGCTAATTGAATGTGACTAGAAAACCTCTCTCCTCCCTGCTCTTTCCCTTTAATGCAGACGAGCACGGAGAGCTTGGAAGCTCTGAATTATTTTATTTCTGCCAATTTGGAACACCTATTAGACATACACTTCTATTACATTAAACCACTGAAAGTTTGGAGTTTATCTGTTACAATGATTAGTAGTACCAGAGCTTCTTATCCAGGTTATAGGAAAGAATTAAGACCTAATGCCCTAAGGCATCCATTGTAGGGAATGAATTAACTTCTCTTCTGTGCATCTGAAATGGTACTAGCTATATATCATCCTAAGGAGAATTGAGAAAATAGTCACCCACACAATTTTCTGTGGAGTTTCTCTTGTGGAACCCCTGCTGAGAAAGGCTAGATACACTTGAGCAGTCTCTGTCCTCAAGGGGTTTTTTATAATCTAGCTGTAAAAATTGGACAGATGTACATATCTCTACAAGGAGATATGAAGAGGGAAATTCACGTGGCTTTACTTCTTCCTCATGACAAGCCTAGGAAGGAGACTTTATCCTTGTCAGTTACAAACAGAGAGATTGTGAATTAGGCAAATAAATGCTCAGGCTTTCTCAGCTAGGAGGTAGTGAAGCGAAGATTTGAACCTGTGTCTGAACCTTTGCTTTCCTCATCATACCTCCCAAACTCTCAGGGACTCTTGCTTATGCCAGGAAGGACTCTATCCAAGCCAGTGCACAAGAAGCAAGTTTAATCTAATCCGCAATTCTGTGTGTGGCCCACAAGGACCAGAGGGCCCAAGACTTTTATTTTCAAGGGCAAAGGTAACACTTCCCTTCTGGAGAAGACAGTTTTCTCCCCAGCACCTCTGGTCTTGGTCACCCCTGAGATGCTCTCTCTTCATGAGGATTTTCCTACCCTGGGCCTGTTTATGGGAAAGGGATAATAACATCACTAAAAACCATTTATAGAAGCGAATCAGTAAAAAGAACAGTCATCCTACATTCTGACTTTAGGAAAAGGGGACTAATTTATGGCAAGTTTGGGAGGTATAATTAGGAAAGCAAAAGGTTGCCAGTTTATGGAGAGAATTAGGTTAACTAACAACCATCTTCCAAAAGCTTAATTAAGTCTCTCAGCCCTCAAGTGAGGCAAGGAAATAATTGATTTCTGCACTGCTGATGGGGAAAGTGATGGGGGGAGGTAATCTGCCCATGGCCAACAAGTGAAACAGCATCTGTCCGGGGATTAAAATGTAAGATTTTCTAGCTCTTTTGAATCTGGAATGCTCAAGGCCCAGAAAAATATTTTGTGTGTGAGAACCCCAGAGCAGGACCATCAACCAAGATATTCCATGCAAATAAGAGACCAAATAGTTAAGGATTCACTCCTTAGTAATATTCTGTCCTTCAAAGAAGTAACACAAACAATGCACTGCTCCTGAGCATCAAGGCCACATGGATTCGTTTTAATAAGTACTGACACTTCTCGTTATAAGTCCTGCCCGTCACATAGTGACTTGTGATGCCAGAAAACATTTGGGGATCTTAAAATTTAAAGCAATGTCCAGAACAAACTAGAGTGAAAGAGAGAGATGAAAGGGGGAAAAAAAAGAAAAGAAGAATGAGTAGGAGAGGAGGGGAAAAAAAGCATTCTAGAAGAAGAATTCTTGAATTCGCCAATTACTAAATGCTTACTCTGTGCAAGGAGATTTTCAAATGTTTTGCACAAGAACTCCATGTGACAGGCATTTAATTACTTTATATGGATGTGAAAACTGAGGCTTAGATGAGAACCTTCTTGTCCAAGTTAAGAAGGAACAGGACCAGTATTGGAATCCAAGTCTGCAAGTCAGCCTGTTACCATAATATGTTAAAAAAAACAAACAAAACCCAAAACCTCCCACAAAACAAAACAACCCTGTCTTGTCCACCTCTTGTGTGTCTTTCTCCTTTACCACTCACCCAAAACACTTCACTTCTGACACTTCTGGTCACCACATGTGTGTGAGTTTTTCCCCCACCAAGCAATTCTCTGACACCAGCTGGGTGTCCTATAATTGAATTCAATGCTGACACTGTCTACCTGGAGACAGTGTCAGATCCCACAGGCTCAGGGCTCAGCCCCATGAGACTGACCCCCACTTCAGATGCCAATTGCAAGTAGCAGGTCCCTAGGTTACTTACAACTTCTGTCCTGGTTGGCTACAAATCAGATGTTCCCATGACTTCTTTCCCCTTGGATGTGATTAATTTGCTAGAGTGGCTTACAGGACTCAGGGAAACATTTACTTAGGCTTACCAGTTTACTCCAAAAGGATATGATAAAGGATACAGATGAACAGCCAGGTGGAAGAGATGCGTAGGGCAAGGTATGTTGGGAGGCGGGCAGAGCAGCTTCCAAAACCTCTCCGGTGCACCACTCTCCCCGCACCTCCACCTGTTCAACAACATAGAAGCTCTCAGAACCCCATACAACTGGAATTTTATGGAGGATTCATCACATACACGTGACTGATCATTAACTCCATTTTTAGCCCTTTTCTCTTCTCAAGAGAATGGAGGAAGGGGCTGAAAATTCCAAGCTTCTAATCATGACTTGTTGTTACTGGTGCCCAGCCTTCATCCAGGAGCTGACTCAGAGTCACCTCATTCCAACAAAAGACACTCTTATCACCCAGCAGATCACAAGGGTTTAAAGAGCACTGTTTCAGGAACTGCGGTCAAAGACAAATATTAGAACAAAAGATGTTCCTAATGCTCTTATCACCTAGGAAATTACAAGGGTTTCAGGAGCTCTGTGCCAGGAACCAGGGGCAGAGACCAAAATACATTTTCTAATATCTCACACTTAACAACTGTGCTGTACTGCCTTCCACCTTCAGATCTGACTAAAAGAGGCTGGGAGGAGGACTGTTGGAATTCCTGTGCTAACATGTCTATTTTTCTCCGCTTGACTGAAAGCTCCTTGAGAACTGGAATCAAGATTTAGTATCTTTGTCTCCCCAGAGCCTAAAGTAGATTGTGAAAGCAATGAATGTTTGTTGCAATGAATAAATGAACATCTGCAATCAGCCACAGGCTATGAATCAAATATCTCAAGTGTCTCACCTTCTCATCTAATCCTGAGTCATCTGTGGGCTCTGATGCTCTCAAAATATAGGTAACATTGGCTTGCCTTCCTCCATCCTCCCCACATCCAACTTTATGAGCCGAGGAAGTCCAAACCTCTCTCTGGAGTGTCTGGAAATTTTAGGCAAGTCACATCTGGATTCTGAGGTTCAGTTTCCTCTCCTGTAAGTGAGTGTTTTCATTTAGAGAAGGATGGCAGACAAACGCCTACGAGGGTCAGGCAAGTATGGAGAGTGAGTGATGCAGATATTTGGTTGACAGTCGGCAGTGGTGACAATGATGGCCAACAAAAAAGGGTCCCCCAGGCACAGGAAGAAGCTACGATTCATCTTCAGCTGATCGTTGTGTGGGAATGAGGGCTCAGTGTGGCCACATTTCCAGTTGTTTCCAAAAGATGTAGAAAGTCTGGATTTTTATATGAAAGTTTCCAACTCTTAAATGTTGGCACAAAAATTTTCAGAAACAGAAAGCGAGCCAAACTCAACACATCTGTGTGCCGAAATCAGCCCGTGGACCTCCGGGGTGCAGCCTCTGGACCAGATGTCTGAAGTCTTTTTCACTCTGAGAGGATTTGGCCTGGTGACAGATTGTCCCTTCAATCTGTATGTTTTTTGCTCTCTGGTCTATTTCTACTCTAGTTTAAGCAGAGTGGACCAGGGCTTAAGTGTAACCGTGTTTATAAACACCCTAAAGAATTCCATATGGTATGCTGAATGTGAAGCTGGCTTAATTTGAAAAGATTAAATGTACTCAGGCAATTGTAGAGTTGTCTGTTTCGTAAATCAATGCAATTTGTTGGTGGCAGGCCGGGAAGGGATGAGCTTTGGGAAACGCAGCTGGTGTGACCAGCAAGCCCAGTAGTGGGAGCGCTGGAGGCAAGTCGTGTGGCTGCAGCTCTCCTGAGCGCTCACACCTCTTCCTCTTTGCAACACACACACACACACACACACACACACTCCTTCTCTCCCCTCCCCCACCCCTGATTTCACTTCCTTCTTCTTAATTTGAACCTTATCCAAATGAAAAAGATTTCCTTTACACACTCAGGGACAATGTGGGAAATGCTTAGCAATCTGGGACCAGGTATCTCAATGGATAGTGGCACTTGGAGTCATGAAGAAGCCCTCACCCAGGAACCTGAGTTCCTAATGCAGGCCTGCCTCTGGCATTAACCAACCATGCAAGCTTGGACAATCACTTCCCCTCTTCACGCCTCATGTCTTTATCTGTAAGATAATGGGAGTGAACTTGGATGTCTTAGGTCTCCTGCAGCGTTAACAATATTCATTATCTTTGATCCCCCATGAGGCAGAAAAGGGGAATTTCTCCTGTTTTCTCCTTTAACGTTGTTTTTGCTTCAGACAATGGGCGGCAACCTCTTGGCCTCATGTCTAGGTGTGGGAATAACCTTGGTTCTTCTATAGAGCCACCTTAAGCAGGTGGATGGGAAGCCTGGTCCGAGTGTAAAGTGGACCTTGAGGCATCTATGGATCCCATGTAAGCCTGGAACAGAGGCCCCCTTGCCTTTTTCTCTGTCATTTCTGGCACAGTTTCAACAGTGGAGAGAGTGTCAAACTCATGTAATCAAGTTCCCTGATCAATAATTCTTAACACTTAAGAACACAAGAAGGCATGAAAGAGAAAAAGAAGAGGGGAAAATGTATGTGCGTTAGACTTTTGGTCACAAATAACAGAAAAGCAAATCAAACCAACCTAAACAATAAGAGGAGGATTTAACAAATGTGAAGAGAATCCCAGTGTTATACCAGCAGCTTCAGGAATGGATAAATCATCAACTCATTGATGTCATTAAAGACCCACATCTCGTTCATTTTTCCCACTTTGTATCAAGGCAATTCTCCTCATTGTAACAAAATGGCTGCCATGACTTCAGGTATCATGTCTTTGCACATCAATGTTCCTCTTGTGCATACATTTTATTTTCCAATAAGGACTCCCCCTCAAATACTTCCTTTAAAGTCACATCCGCCAGAAATGAGTCACATGCCCATGATTAAAACCAATCATTAGCAAAGAAATAAAATTATTGTCATTGGCTTAGAACCCAACAATCCAGATTTACCCTGGAGCTGGGGAGAGACCCTGCCTCCCCTGAGGTGTGGAAACCCCATACCTGAAAAAAAATCAGGGTCTGAATTCAAAGAAGAGAGATGGGGGCATGACTGTTGGACTACCAATAGCGTCTCTTTCCTACCCCCACCCCCACCTTGGGGTTGGGAAGGAGGAGGGAAGGAAGAGTAGAAAAAAAGAGGAGGAAAGAGAAAAGCAGGGAGGAGGATAAGGGAGAGGAGCAGCTTTGGAATCAAATAGACTTTGGTTTCAATCCCAGCTTTGTCATTTCCTAGCTGTGTGTTCCTGGCATGACCCTGGGCCTGTCTAAGCTTGGGTTTTCTGACTTGTAAAATGGAGGTAACGTGGGATTTTCATGAAATTAAATGAGAAGATGGTTGTAAGGTGCCAAGCACAGTTTCTGTCACAAAATAATGGAGAAGAGAAATAGTAGTAGGAGAGGAAGAAGACTTTTTATAGAGGGCTTTACAGTGTACAAGATGCTTTCACAAATAGTAGCCCGTTTCATCTGACAACATATCGGTAAGGTCACAAATGGCACATGTTTATGGCTTCCTTTTATAGAGGTTGAAACTACAGACCAGGAACCGTACATATTATCTGGCCTAAGGTAGTAAGAGCAGTGTGGAGGTCTTCAAAGCCCAAAGCCCCAGCAATATCCAGAAAAAAAGTAGTAAAAAAATAAAAAAGTGTAGTGAGAAAAAAAGCATATTATAATATTTGGAAAACACATTGTGGGGAGGGAGAAATCCTTACAAGGAAAAATCTGCCCACCTCCCAAACCTCCATCTTCCTCTACTTAGGACAATTAGATTCAATTCAACAAGCATATTGAGCACTCACTGCATAAAGGGCAGGTGTCTCTTCCCCAGAAGATACAGAGGAGGGTAAAATACACTCCCTGTGCTCAAAGAGCTCAGAGTCTCGGAAAAGCACAGAGTTATTTTACTGATATAAGCTTTTCAAGATGCAAAGTATTTGAGTTAGTACTCTTTTTCTTCAAATTTGCACCACCTAAGTCTTATGGTGTCTTGCAGCCCAAGGACCCTCATGGCCAAGGGTGAATTAGACATTGAGTCTGTAGGGGAGGCTGTTGCAGTGGGGTTGGCTTAGATAGTCTCTGTGGTTCCTTCCAAATCGAATATTCTGTGAGGACAGCGGATCCGCTTTGCCAGAAAGGGGTTCTGGGAGCTCTGGTGCCCTGGAAGATGATGTAATCCCCCTCACTGGGCCAGCCACCTCCTTTCCCCAGCCTTCCCCAGCCTGAGCCAGGGTCAAGCCGCCAGCCCCAACCCAGCAGGACTCCCACTTAGAGTGAGTGGGGCTGTGCTTTGGCCAGGTCTAACCGTGGCTGGTCACGTCTGGGCTGGAGGGCTCCTGGGGAGTGGACCAGAGTTCTCAGTGATTTGGCCACACTCTCCAGACCCCGTTGGGCATCCTCACCTGAAGAGGATTTCCAGTCCTTTCCCAACGGAGGCCCTTAACCTCTCAGACCCAACCCCACTCCCTGTTCTAAGCAGAACTGATCTCCTGGGACGTCTGGTTCAGAGGTTACCTGACTATGGTGTGTGTGGTGGTGAAACGCCCAGCCGTGCCAGTGCACGGGAGGAGTGCAGAGCCTGGACAGCCAGGGGATGCGGATGTGGGTCTGAGCTGGAGGAGGGACAGTCAAGGGCCGGGGAGCAGGCTGGCTCAGTCAGAGGGGCCTGAGGAGGCCCATGGGACTGGTTTTGAACAGCAGGCCCCCCTCTTTTTAAGGCAGCCCCATATTTTTCTTAAAGAGTCCATACTTTGGAGTTGCCCTCTGACCACTGAGGCTCTACTGATTGCCCAGGCTCCCCAGGTTTGCTTGGAGACATGTGCAACTGAGCCAGTGCAGAGTTGCCTCTCCGTCTTAGTCTTTTCAGGCTGCTGTAACAAAAGACCATAGACTGAGTGGCTTATAAACAACAGAAATTTATTTCTCACAGTTCTAGGAGCAGGGAAGTCCAAAATCAAGGCACCAGTGCCTGGTGAGGGCCCACTTCCTGGTTCTGTCTCTTTTATAAGGGCACTAATCCCACTCATGAGGACTTCCCCCTCTTGACCTAATCACCTCTCAAAGACCCCACCTCCTAATACCATAGGAACCCAAGTGAGACCATAGGATTCATTGTAACAAAGTAACACAGATAGACAGCACCTTGTTCTTTTTTACAAATCTCCCCAGGAGAGGCATCTATGTTTCCTGTTATCATTCTTCCTGTTAATACCTGGGCTCTGGGGTCCCACACCCTTCCCCCCTCCCCACTGTTAGTCCTCAGACAAGATATGTAGCTTTTCATGTATAAAAGGGAAAAGCTGTGAGTGTTTAAATCCTTCAGAATATAAGCAACTTGAGGACAGGAATTTTTATCCTTTTGTACATGTGGTAAATCCCCAGAGCCTGGGACAGAGCCTGCATATATTAGGCACTCAGCAAACATTTGTTGGATATTGAATAAAATGTAACAATCCACTCAAAGTGTTTAGCACATTGCCTGCATATGCACATAATTAATGCTAACTATTGTTATTATGAGTGGTTTAGAATCTTCCTCAGATGGTGTTTAAGAGAATATGAAGATACTTTATTCATTCAGTCAAAATATAGTTATTGACTGGCTAGTGTGCCAGGCACTCTGTCAGGTTTGAGGGATACAGCAGACACATTTGCAATGAAGTTTATAGTCTGCTAGGGGAGACAGACATTGAACAAGCAAGTATAAGTGTGCTGAGGGTTACTCTGAGCTCTGATCACACAGTGTCTGTGTGATAGGATGAGATTGGCTGTACTAGGAAAATTGGGCTGTGTTCCAGGCTTCATTTAAACCAGATTCCCTTCTGTAGGTGCATTCGTTAAGGTAATGCTAACAACTGTAAAAGATAAACAGATCAGTGATTAACAGATCAGATTAACAGATCAGAGAAGTTTATTTCTTGCTCACATAAATCCCTGAACAGGTATTTCAGATTAGTAGACAACTCTCTGCCAAACAGTGCTTCAGGGACCCAGGTTCCTTCCACATTGTGGCTCTGCCATCTTCAACATTTGTTTCCCAAGTTCCCTATGTTCCTCTGCATCAACCTGGTGGGGGTGGCAGTGGTGAGAGGGCTTGGCAGGAGGGTTTTAGGGGACAGGCCTGGAAGTGCTGAGCATGACATGTGCTCCCACTCTATGGGTTACTGGTTAGTCCACAGCCACACCAAACCACAAGGGAGACTGAGGAATGTCATCTAGCCTAGGAATTGAGGACCTCTGCTGCAGTCTGCCCGTCTGATCATCAAATAACCTTCATACCCTTTTTCCCATGCAGAGAGTACACCGACCCCCTCCATAAAGGAGACAATTGAAAGTCCAGTCCAGTTACTGTGTCCAGCTCAATGTTCTGAGTCTCCAGGTGATATGTAATATCTCCACAAAGTCCAGATGCAATATTTCATGCTCACTGACCTTTGAACTAAAAAGACAAGTTATCTATCACCACCCTCCACGTACCCCATGTGCTATGATGGAACAGGGATGGGACAAGGAAACAAGCAGTCCCATTCAGAAAAGCACAGAATGGGAGTCATTGGTCCATATGGTCCATATTCCATAGATTGTACAATCCTGCCAAGCAAGAGGCTCTGCCAGGCAGCAGGGAAACTTTCTTGATTAGACCAGAATTAAACTCCTTGGGGAAAAATCCCCTCATCTGTTGTTCTCTATGATCTGTTATTGTATTGACATTTGAGCCATTTGTTGTGGTGTATCTTATGAATATAGGATGCTTAGCAATTTTCCTGGCCTCTCCCCTTTAGGTGCCAGTAGGTAGAGGCATCTCTGCCCCAGCTGTGACAATCAAAGATGTCTCCAGACAATGCCAAACGTCCTATGGGAACTAGTGGTTTTAGGCTCAAACGAAGTCGTGGATTATGGTTTCTTTAGCAATCCTGTCCCCTCAAAATCTTAGTAGGCTTCTGATCTACATGTGTCCAATTGGTCCCATGAGCATAACCATGGTTGAAGTTCTTCCCTAAATAAAAATGTTTGGGAGTGATTTATTTCTTTGCATCCAGGTATTTTGCTACTGCATAACATGGTCTTCATCTTTATAGCTTCTAAAATCATTTTTCTTGCCACTTGTCACTCAACACTAATTAGTTGGGCAGTGGACAGCAAGAAAGCTGCTGTTGGAGACTGGAAAGACTGATGTATCGACAAAAGACCTGTGGTAGCTTGAAAGGCAAACAACTAAACCAGAGCCACACATTTCAGGTTTACATCACGACAGCACCCCACTTCAAGTATAAACTTCAGTATTAGTTAAGGAATGTTACAGTAGCACCCCACTTCAAGATATCCATTTCCCTATTGTTAAGGTATAAAAGCAGGTGAAAGGTCATTTTTCCTGACCCGCTTTCCTTCTTGTCTATCAGCGGTTAGCTGGGGTAGCAAGTCCAAAGCTGGGTTGGCTACCTTCTGGTTAGAAGGAGAAGCAGGAACTGGGATGTGGGGCTAAGTGGAGGGCAGAGAAGAAGGGATGTGTGCAGGGAAGGGAAAACTTGAGGTGGTGTATGTGCAAATGGACAGAGCCTGGAACAGCTCCTGGGGTGGACTGCTGATTTCTGAGGTCTCATGTGGGTGAGATTGCACAGGCCAGGTTCACTCAAAGGGTCCAAAATGAGATAAACACCAAGAAACTGGTGAACTTGAACTGCTTGAACTGCTTCCAATAGCCCATTTTAAATTTATATATAGAGATTTACATTTATATATAAATCTATATATATATTTAGGTTTAATAAAAGGCAAATTAAAAATAATTAATATTTCATTCTGATTATAAAAATAATAAATAAAACTGAAATAAGATTAAATATCCATTCATAGGGGAATGTGATACATCTATACTATAGAAAACTGTGCCGTGGTTAAACTTATGTGTACAGTGTGATACCATTTACATCAAAAAGAAAAGCCCCACACTATTGCTGTGCTTGAGAATGCTGTTACATAAGTAAATGTACAGGAATCGATATGAAAGGACCCACGAATCAAACTGCTAACTGTGGCTGGGCTGGAAGGGGAGGGAGGGAGGGGTGATGGTACGGATTGGGGTGATGGTTAAAGAGCTTTAAAAGCAACAGCTTTCCTAGAATAGTATATAAATAACATTTGATAAAAATTAAAAGAATGAGGTGGATCTGTTTGCACTGATAGATACTGGTGTCTTTTTCCTGCCTTGAAGGGAACTATTAACTGTATTTACCTTTGTGGGCAATGGACAGAGGGAGGAAGCATATGGAAAACTCCACTATTAACTTTGTACTTCTCTATGCTTTCAATTTTCTAACCATGTTTATATGTTGCTTTTTTTCCCAACAGTTTTCTGAGTGATAAAAGGGTGGATCTCGGGCTTCCCTGGTGGCGCAGTGGTTGAGAGTCCGCCTGCCGATGCAGGGGACACGGGTTCGGGCCTCGGTCCGGGAAGATCCCACATGCCACGGAGCGGCTGGGCCCGTGAGCCATGGCCGCTGAGCCTGCGCGTCCGGAGCCTGTGCTCCGCAAAGGGAGAGGCCACAACAGTGAGAGGCCCGCGTACCACAAAAAAAAAAAAAAAAGGATGGGTCTCTTTTTGCTCTTTTCTTTGAATTCAACTCTATTTAATATAAACTAATAGGATGTTATTTAAAAGGAAATTACACAAAGTAATATGTGATCAAGGCTGATAATTTTGAAAATAGAGGAAAGTGTAAAGAACAGAATTTAAATCATCAGTATTCTCCCGAACAGATATGAAGGTCATTAATAACATTTTGATGGTTTCCTCCAGTCTTTTCTCTTATGTCCATTAATATCTATTTTAATAAAATTGAGTTATATTTTACATTTAGTTCTGTACTGTTTCTTTTACTTAATATGATATTATGGGCATTTTCCGTGCCATTAAAAAATATTTTTTAAACAATATAATTTGTAACAGTTATTATATAACAGCTACAAATTATATTGTACAGTACTATACATATACGAACATCCCATACGATATATACAAATATAAAATCATAATTATGATGCCATTAGTTAAGCACTCATAGTGATCAGGTACTACATAAGGGCTTTACTCATATTGTCTCATTTCATCCTTCCAACAGACCCATGGGGTAATGTATCATCCCCGTTTTATAGATGAGGAAGCAGAAGCTCAACTGGGTTACAGCTAGAACTGATGCAAGGTGCCAAAGCTAGTGAGTGGCTAAGCCAGGTCTCAAACTCACATCTATTGTCTTAACTACTATGTTAAACAGCATCTACCACAATTTTTTAACCAATTTCCTATTGTTAGACATAGGATTGCTTTAAAATTTTTACTGTGTTGTATAATCTAGTGATGAATATCCTTGTGCACGCTGCTTTGGCCACATCTCAGAATTCCTTGCTTAGGCTAAATGCCTCAAAGTGGAATTACCAGGCCACAATGAGAACATCTTTCAGGTTCTTTCAACATATTCCCAGACCCTTTCACATGCTTTCTTTGGAGCTGTAGGCAAACCCTTCCAAGAGAAAAGGGTAACTCTGCAGGAACTAAGAACTGCAGCAACCATGGCCCTCCTGGGTTGAGGGCTGAGCTGGAGCCCACTGACATTGTCTTCTAAATGATGGCACTCAAGTCACACCTGGTCCTGGAGAGTTGTACTGAATTTCCCTGCAATGTCATTATGCTCCATAAACACCGAGTCAGGCCCCTATTACAGCAGGTAAGTGCACATCTTGCTACATGTCTCCTCTCAAGATTCTACTATTTCAAATGTCAAATGCACTTTGCCTCAAGCTTTTTCAGCCTTTGATTTTTAAAATCCACATGCATTTAATTTATTTGTTGGATTTCTATAAGACTTGAGGGGAAATTTAATTCATATACTTCTGGTTCATCTTAACTCATTTGATGGCTTGAAAAGCTTTGTTGGCTCTCTTAAATAAGAATTTTTTTTTTTTTTTTTGGTGCAGCTTCTTTCCAGAGACAGGATGCTGAGGAGGGGGGATTCTCATTGAAAAGATCGGTACAAAGCTAGGAAGGTGATCAACTTGGGGAAGGGCATGTCCCCAGCCATTCTTTAAAACACTCTGCCTAGTCAAGAGGTTACAGAAAGGTACAAGTAATCGGTAAAGCAGTATCCTCTTCCTTGACCTCATCAGATTAATTTGAGAGCCCACCAGTACTACAGGGATGTGTCAGAAAGCTCGGGGGCACCCCAAATTTAAAAATTTTTAAATTAAATTGCAAAATTTAGAAATTTTCTCATTCAGAAAAATTAATTGGTGACATCGGAACTACCAATTTGTCCTTCTTACTAAGATAAATGACTTAATTCCAGCCCAAATTAGCCCAAACTTGATATTTTCTTAAGTCATTTCAATCCAAAGGTGGCTACATGTGTTATTTCCATTAGGCTTTGTTCTATTTTTATTTTCCTTTTTTACTTATTATGGAAATTTTCAAACATTGAGAAAAGATGAAAGAGGTGTATAGTGAACACCCATATACACAACACCTTAATCCTACAACCATTAACATTTTGCCCTATTTGCTTTTTCACGTGTCAGTCCATCTCTCTACGCACCTGTCATCCCATTTTATTTCTTAGTGGATTTCAAAGTAAGTTGCAGACATCAGTAAACTCTATTCCTAAATACTTCAGCATGCCAGTTATTAACTAGAATTCATTATTTATTTACATTTTTTCTTTTCCAGGAAAAAAATATGTAAGTGAAATGCACAAATATTCCTTGTACCATCCAATGGGTTTTGACTAATATGCTTGTTTGAGTAACCAAATCCCACCAAGATATAGAAATTTTCATCCCCACAGACCTTCTTTGTGTCTTTTTGTAATTAACTCCCTCCCACCCCTTACCCCAGATAACAACTGTTCTAATTTCTATCACTATATGTCAGTTTTGCCTATTTAGAATTTCATATAAATAGAGTTATACCATATGAACTATTAAGTCAAGTTGCCATGGCTTCCTTTTCTAGCTACAGGCCTCCTAGTTGATACAAGAACTATTTGAAGCTGACCTTTCTTGCCTTATGTTATAAATTGGAATTTCTTAGGAACACATTGAAAATAGAAGTGAAGGCACTAGTGGAAATGATAACCTGGTTAATGCCTTGCTAGAATGGTATTAAATATGCTACAGAATTATTCTGCTTAATAAAGGAACATTCAGTGGAGAGGCTTGCCAGAAAAAATGCAAGCTGTATTTTGGAAAGAATCTGGTCCTACTTGACTTACCATCCTGCCTGTCAGAACCACATGGACTTGCCCTGTATTCAGCGTGCTATGATTTTGTCCATCTCAGTGTTACTTCAAACCAAGTTAGAAGTCAAACCAAGATTCCACTGTTCTGCTCAGAAGATCCCGGTACACCCTACTGACCATGAACAGGAAGGTCTAAGCCCAGCTATGGTGATGTTGGAGGTGGAGCAGGTCATCAGTAGGTGGCGCTCTTCCTCTGAATCATTACCCAGACGTGCCACCCACCCCCAGCTAAGACAGAAACCAGCCAGCAGAAAGGCCCAGCCTTCTGAAAGTGACAATAAAAGAAGTCGTTAGGTGCTTTTAGTTTTGAAGGCTGCTTGACTGATCTTGACTGGAGTCCTTCGAGAGCTGTGTTTCACC
This sequence comes from Physeter macrocephalus, assembly GCF_002837175.3. Classification (NCBI taxonomy): domain Eukaryota; kingdom Metazoa; phylum Chordata; class Mammalia; order Artiodactyla; family Physeteridae; genus Physeter; species Physeter macrocephalus. The sequence continues at coordinate 92,997,276 of NC_041220.1, read as the reverse complement.
ATTTCCAGGGCCTGTTACCGGGAAGCAGAAATCTTAGGTATCCTAAGACCAGAGTTTATGGGATCCTATTGAAAAAGGATGCTTGGTACATATCAGTGTTAATCAGTACTAAAAAGTTTGGGAAAATCTGGGAAGGTGAATTGGAAGACTTGATAGAATCTGAATGTTAACCAGAGATATTAGGATAATTTTACTAGGGAAGAAATATAATTCCACCCTTTATTCTTTGATTCATTTTTTCAGTTGTCAACATTAGGGAGGGAATGGAGTGTATAATTTGTTAAGAAACAGCTGTTGGATGAATTGGGAGATTGGGATTGACATATATACACTATTTATACTATGTATAAGATAGATAACTAATGAGAACCTACTGTACAGCACAGGGAACTCTACTCAATGCTCTTTGGTGACCTAAATGAGAAGGAAATCAAAAAGAGGGGATATAGGTATACGTATACCTGATTCACCTTGCTGTACGGTATAAACTAACACAATATTGTAAAGCAACTATACTCTAATTAAAAAAAAAAACACAAAACAGCTATTGCAGTCAGGCAGACCTGGGTTTCTACCAGAACCATTCCCTGGGTCCCAATTTTTTCATTTGTAAAATGAAGACAACATACTTACATCATAGGGCATTTCATTCCTTGACTCAACAAACATTTATTGAGCACCTGCTGTGTGCCAGGCACTGCTCTAGAGCTGTGGGTACCATGTGAACAAAGCAAGATCCCTGCTCTCATGGAGCTCTTGGGCAGCCTGTATTTTCAAAGATGGCTGTGCCCATATATTCCATCCCATATTCTCTTCTTTTTTTAAAATTTAACTTTATTTTTATTTTATGTCAAACATCCTTGCAAGCAATGAAAGCAAACCAAATCATGAATAAATGTCTATTTAAAAAAAATTACTTTATTGAAGTATGATTGTCATAGAAAAAGCTATATACATTTAATGTATACAACTCAATCAGTTTGGGGATAAGTATGTACTTGTGAAACCAGCACCACCAGCAGGCCATAGATATATCCATCACTTCCCAAAGTTTCCTCCCCTTTATTATTTATCTTTTTAAGGTACAAATACGTAACATAAGATCTTAGGAAATTTTAAGTATATAGTACAGTTTTATTAGCTATAGGCATATATATATATATATATATATATATATATATATATATATATATGCTGTATAGTGGATATCCAGAACTTATTTCTCTTGCAGAACTGAAACTTTGTACCCTTTGACCGTCATCCCATTTCTCCTTCCCCTCAGTCCCTGGCAACCACCATTCTGCTCTCTGCTTCTATGAGTTTGACTTTTTTAGATTCCACATATAAGTGAGATTATGCAATATTTGTCTTTCTACGTATGGCTCATTTCACTGAGTATGATGTCCTCCAGGTCCATCCATGTTGTTGAAAACGGCAGGATTTCTCTCTTTTTCTCTTTTAAGGCTGAATAATATTCCATCATATAGATAAATAGAGAGGTATAGATATATATTAATATCACATTCTCTTCTCCAATTATGACACTGCTGGCATTTCTCTGTCTTCTCGAAACAGGACAGGCCTATGACTGTGGTGGAAGAGGTGCTGTATAACTTTCAAGTATATGTCATAGATGGTGAGACGGCATTCTCTTGGCCCTCCCTTGGGACCTGTGCCTTGGGATCCCCGAGCTGGCATATAGGCAGTCCAGCTACATCACTGCTGCAGTGCCGGAGGGATCATGTAGCGGGATTACATAGAGACAGAAAATGATGCCTAAAGAGCCCCACCTGTTCCAGCCTCCGGCCTTTGAGTCTTTCGGCTAAGGCCCCGAAAGATCAGCCATCCCCACTGTGCCTTATCTGACCTCTTTACCTACATAGTCTGTGAGCTTAATAAATGGTTGTTTTGTGCTGATTTGTTATGCTACCCTAGTGACTAGAACAAGCTATACACTAGTTGGGCAGGCAGAAGATAAGCCAGTGAACAAATAAACAAACAAGGTATTGTCAGACATGGGTATAAAGAACTGAAAATAAGATGATGTGATTGGGGAGCGTGGAGGGAGGGGAAACCCCAGAGAGGATAAGGAAATCCTGGCAGAAGAGAGAACGTGTGAGCTGTGGAGACCTGCACATACAAGAAGGGGCCAGAATGATTGTTCTGGGGGTCGGGGGACAGAGGTAACAGCAAGTGCAAAGGCCCTGGGACAGGCTGAAGCTCGACATATTCAAGGAACTAAAAAATGACTGGTGCCTCTGGATTATAATAAGAAGAGGTTAACAGTCCAAGCTGTGGTCAGAGTAGACAGGGTCACCTCATATGTGGATTCAGCCAGAGCTAAGGCCAGAGCTAAGGGTTTGGATTTTTATCCAAGTATAATGGGAAACCATGGTAAGAGTCCTAGTGGTGGAGAGATATGGGTTTTTTACATAGTAACCATGTCCCTTTGGCTGCTGTGTGGTGACAGAATTGAAGAATTGAAGAAGGGAGGCTAATTAAGAGGCTGTAGCTTCCATTCAAATGAGAGCTGATGGCAGCTTGGACTGGCCTGGAATCAGTGGACATAATAATAATAACAACAACAACAACAGTGGATAATATTGCCTGAGTGGTTTCTATGTTCAGGCATTGTTTCAAGTGCTTTTACGTGGATTATCTGATTTTGTCTTCACAGCAACCCTATGATGTAGCTTCTATTACTATCCCAAATGAGCGTTCAAGTACTTTGCCCATTATCACGTACATAGGAAGTGGTAGAGGAAGGCTCCTAGCTCAGGCAGGGCCACCGCAGAATGATGCTTCCCCGGATGGAATCCAGTGAGAGGATTCAGGATATTCTGGAGGTAGAGCTGACAGGACTTGTTAAATGATTTGGGATTTGGGGGAGAAGAAAGAACTCAAGAATGGAGCCTTGTGTTCTGACATGGGCAATGAGGAGGGAGGCGCTGCCATCTACGGAGATGGGAATGTCTGGGGAGAAGTCGGGGTGGGGAGAGGCAAGAGTTCTCTCATTGTAGGAATGAACAATCACAGTGGTCAAATGAGCATAATCGAGGTTAATGTTTACGAAGTGACTACCATGTGCAAGCACTCTACCTATACGAACTCATTTGATTTGGCAACAATCTTAAGAAGTAAGGTACCACGATTTCCTTATTTTACTGAGGATGAAACTAAGAAACAGAGAGACTGAGAAATGTGTCAAAGCCAGTAAATTGCAGATTTGCGATTTAGTCTGGTTGGCAGCCTGCTCTAACGCACTGCTTGTCATTAAATGAGTAAGTGTTGGCTAAGTACCAAGCACAGTGCCTAGTGCATAGTAAGTGATCAATAAATGGTAGCCATTATTGCTGTTGTTATTATTACTACTATTATTCAAATGCAGTTGACCTTCTCTGATGTATATGACATTGTGTTACTAGGAAGTAGAACTCAGTCGGTTCTAGTAGAACCCAACCTCAGGAAAGATGCCATGTCTTCGGCAAATCCAGACTCATGGAAGTTTAAATGATTCAAGACAACCACACAATACAAAACAGCAATAGGCGAGGTGCCTCAAGGCAGCGTGTGATGAAGTGCCAAAGGAATGGCACATATCTAGCTATACGAGTTTTTCAAATATCTAGAGGAATATGAAAGCCTTGTGCCAGGATTATTAACACGTGTTCTCAACCGGGCTATTTCTTCTCTGTTATTCAGTGTGCCCTGTCAGGACCCAAACCAAATGTCAAAGATTGGAATAGTGACATTTACACTGTTTTAATTACCCAGCAAGATTAGTGTTTGTGGACTTGTTAAGTAGTTGCCAAACAAAGGAATGAAATTTAATCGTTCTGCTGTGCAACAAAATTCACCCCCTTTTCTCTTTTTCTTTCCTTCTCTCCCATCCCCTCCCCTTCTCTCCCCCCAGCTCCCCTCCCCTTCTCTCTCTTTCTTTGGAGAGGCAGTGTGGACAAGTTTTTACCAGTATTACCAAGACGAATTCCTTGATGCTTTGATAGAATAAAAATGAAAAACCTGAGCAGCTCCTACATTTCTTGCTTTTTTATAAGACTGTTTTTTCTCTATGGGTCCCAAAATGCCAGAGATTCAAAGCAATAAGTCAAGCTACGTTTTGGGGAGCCTTTTCACATTTCCTTAAATTTTTTCAAAAAGAAAAAAAAAACCCAGAAAATTTAGAAATAGAGAACATTAAAAAAAAAACCCCTCACATAATCATATCACTTCAATACAATGACTGATCGTATATTGGTGTGTGTCCTTAGAATTTTTAATTTTCCCATGCTTATTCATGGTTGTAATTCTAGTGTACTTACAACGTTGTCTCCTGCTTATGTAAATGTTTATCAGATATACCTTTCCATGCTATGAAGTAAAATTCAAAATTTTATTGGAATTGTCCATTGAGTGAACCTCCCTTAATTTCTAAGCCATGTAACTAAATCACTTTTAGAATAAGGAAATGGATAAATTAAATAAAATACATAAATTAAACAGCGTTACCCTTTCCCTTAATGTTGAACTTGGCAAGGCCTCATGTATAAGGGTTGGGAATTCTGGCTCTGAGTTCTGCCACTTGCTAGCTGTGTGACCTTGGACAAGTTACTTAACCTTTCTGGGCTTTAGTTTCTTCACCCATAAAATGTTGATAATTACAGTGCCTACTTCGTACGAATGGAATAATATACATTGAAATACCTACTTCAGTACCTGTCACATCATGAGTGCTCAATAAATGTCAGCCATCATTACTATTATCATCATTATTATTTAAACTTTCAAGCATGATTTTGGTAGAATGAGCATCAGATTGGGAATCAGAAAGTTTGTGCTCTAGATATGGATGAGCCATGCACTTGTTGCTGGTTTCCTTACCTGTAAAACAGTGTTAAATACCTGTCACACCTCTTTCAAAAAGAACTTAGAATAAGATACAAAGCTCTATAAATGCACATAAGATTACATGCACTCCTTGTGATACGAGTGGCACAGTCCCATGGCCATGGCTGGGGAGATCCTGGCACCTCTCTGATGAGCAGACCTCATTCTAGAGCCAGGTTTACTCCTCAGAACAATGCCAGGGGCACACAATGCCATGCAGAGGTCAGCAAAGACTTCCCACCCTGCACTGCGGTATCTCCTTCCCTCTTATTTATAGAAGGCGCAGAGCCACCCCGTTCTGCTGTGTTAAGGAAACCCATACCTCAGGCTTTTCTCTCTCTTTTTTTCTGTATTCACTTATTTTAGGTATTCTATCAATGCCATGTGCACAGTTCACGTTAGAAGTTGTCAGCATTTCCCATTTAGGCTGCTATTTCCAGGGGATGGTAATTTGATCGCAACATTTGTTCTGGGCAGCAACAGGCCAAAAAGAGGTCTTGGTGCAAAAGCATCTTCCACCCACTTAAAAACAACAGCCACTGCAACACACTCATATGACCAAGTTAAAATGATGGAGGTCGACAAAAATCACCGATATTTAGAATTCTGGAAGATGGAGGGGGTTGTTTCGACACCAGAATGAAGTTCACAGCTGCAGGTCAGCCAGAGTTCACTCTCAAGCATCCCAACATGGTCGCAGGAGCTGCCAAATTGTCAGAGTGCAACCCTCCGGTAGGTCCTGCCTCTGCGAAAAATGGCTGTGTAAGTGCCGCCTCCTCACCAGACCTCTCCATCGGAAAATGGACTAAGTAAGGAAGGGAGATCAGGGCCAGTTCCTCCTTTTTTGGGAGTTTGCAGGCTCGGCAGGGAGCAGGGAGGGGAAGTAGAAGACGCATTACTGTTAAGAGGCTGACTTCTCGCACCTGCATACCGTGCCTGTATCACCTCCCCTGTCATCATGAAAAGCTTGGGAGGTACGTGGAAGAATGACTAGGCTCCGGTTTCAGAGGCTTGTTAATTCAAGTGCTATTTATTGAGCATCTACTATGTGTCTTGTGCTTTGTGTCACGCTGGGTGTGTGAAGTTGCACTAACATGCTGCCTCTTTCCAGGGAGCCTTGGCTGGTGTGGAGGACAGTCACAATTACACATGCGATCAGGACCCCAAAGGGGAACCAGAGGCCGCTTAGAGAGCCATGATTTGGAGCCTTAGGTTGGAGAAGCCCTCTCTAACTTTCTAGAGAAAGTGACATTTCACTGGAGAAAGGAAGGCTGTGTCGGAGGTGTGGGGAATACTTTAAGAGGCAGGTTCGAGACCAACACTGTCTTTTGAACAATTAGTATGTCCACATACCAGGAGTCCTGTTGAGTTTTGTTTGTCTGAGGCTGAGTATGGTTGATTGTGAGACTTGGATACCTATTCAAACTGCTTAAATTAAAAAGGAGATTTGTTAAAAGGGGGAATTTGGTAGAAACCAAGGGTAGGAAGCATAGCCAGACCTTGCAGGGAATGGCTTCTTCCCTCTCTCCCTTATAGCACTACCTGCTGGGGATGAAATCCTGGTTCCCTACTTGGTCTTTTCTGATGTCACCCCAGGAGGGAAGTTGGGGCATCTCACTGCAGCCAGGCAAGAGTGGGAGTCTAGGCTCTGGGCCTTTGCTGGCGGGTGTGGTGGTGGGGCTGCAGTTCTTCCTGTGGTGTTTGGCTGGAATAGGGTGATTATTGTCTAAAATTTTTCTGTCTTGCTTGGTTTCCCTGTCCTGGTCATTTTGACAGAGAGCGGGCTTCCAGAGGGACTCTTGGTCTGTATCCATTGGTGCTTCTGGATTTCTAACTTCTTCATTCCCCAATCTGGGATATGCCAGGCAAAAAGAAAACCCAGGGAACTCATCACTATGTCATTCCTGGGATCCCAAGTTCCCTAACCAGTCAGCCTTCTTTCAGAGACTTCTTAACATTTGCCCATATAATGTCTAGTGTTTTTAGTTGTACTTGGTGGAAGGAATGGGAGAAAGAATGTCTACTGCATCTTTCTGAAAGCGCAAGTTAGTCAATATCCTTTTTGTGTTTTCTTTTTGATTTTAATTAATTTTTATTGATTGAAAGGTTTTAAAATTCTATAGTGCTTTACAATTTTCAAAAGTTTCACACAGATGATTTCATATAATCCAACATTAACCCTTTTTTCCCCCTTTACGCCTTTATTGCTCCTCCTCCCATCCCTCCCCCTACTGGTAACCACTAGCTTGTTCTCTATATCTGTGAGTCTGCTTCTTTTTTGTTTGTGTTATTCACTAACTTGTTGTATTTTTTAGATCCCACATATAATCAACTTCTACTTAGTCAGTCAGAGCAGATTGTATTATTTAAAACTAAGATCTCGTCTGACATAGAGTTCTCAATGTAAATATCAGAAAACCACTTGGGCTAGTTTTGACTTAGTTCGAGTGGTTATCAGAGGTTAGGAGGCAGGCCCTAGAATCTCTCGGAGAGCTAGAGAGGAGTTGTGAAACCAGCAACCGGGCCCAAACCACATTTGGGAACAGCTGCAGTGGTAACACCTCTCTGCCACCATCACGGGGCCCAGCCCTGGGCAGAGATGCTGAATATACCTTTCAGGGCCACTGCCTCTGGAAACCAGAAGATTCTGTCATCACCTTTGCCCGGGTGAATTCCATGTGGCACCTGCTTCACTGCATCACCTCTTCTGAGTCAGTCCATTGTGTGGATGTTTGATTGGAGGCCAAGCTAATGTCTGTGTCCTGGCTGCAAGGGATGCTGGGAAAACCAGTTTTTGGCTTCTGTCTTATGAAGGTGAGGACATCTTCCAAATACAGAAAGGGTTCTGGGTGGCCCCAAACATGGAAAATGTCCACTACAGAGTTTACTTTAACAATGTATGTGAGGGCCCAAACTCAGGAGCGGGGACAGGAGATGAAGAGGAGAAAACATACTTGAAAGATAGTGAGGAGGTGGAATTACTTAAAGCTCAAAAGAGATTGGGTGTGAAGCATGAATAAGAGGGAAGAATCTAGTTACTAGTCAAATATCTATGATTTTAAGCAAAAGACAGCTAGTTATTGAGTCAGTGGCTGATGAAGGATCCAGTTACCAAGTCCTAATACTCTTGTTGGGAGTAACTTTCCCGAAGAAAAGTGCAGAAAACAGAGTTCACCTGTTTTTCAGCATTACCAACCACTGTTATTGGACCTTTCAACAAGCCCAAATTCAGTTTCATGGGTGCTGCAAGATAAGACCTTCAGAAACAAGCTAAGCAGATTTCCAAGACAAACAAACATATCTGAAGTGTGTCTTTCCTCACAGTGCCATGATACAAATTTTTTCCTATATTTATCATTCTCATATCCCATCATCTTCCAAAATGTATTTGGAAGATTTGTCATTAAAACATATCTACACACGTGAAGTAAACAAGCAATAATAAAACAAAACCCCATATCATTGTAAGGATGAAAGAACAAGAGCTGAGTAATGAGGGCAAGAGGTCAAAACAAATTATAAATGAAAATCTAGATTAAAGAAGCTAATGGAATTGAGTTCAAAACTTTGCTATGATATTCCTGGCATTAAGGGAGAAAAAAACTTGGATGGGTTGTGTACATGTGTTGCTATGGACCAATTGTGCCCCTCTGCCTATATGTTGAAACCTTAACCCCCAACGTGATGTATTTGGAGTGGGACTTTTACAGGAGTAATTGAGGTTAAATGAGGTCATAAGGGTAGGGCCCTGACCTCATAGAATTAGTGTCCTTATAAGAAAAATACCAGAGAGCTCTCTCTCTGCCATATGAGGACACAGTGAGAAGGTGGCACCCACAAGCCAGGAAGAGAGGTTTCGCCAGACCCCTACCACGGCGGCACCCTGATCTCAGACTTCCAGCCTCCAGGACTGTGAGAAATAAAACTCTGTTGGTTAAGCCACCCAGCCTGTGGCATTTTGTTATGGCAGCCTGGGCTGACTCACACATATGTACTGTACATGTCTGGTTCTCAGAACAGAAAGCGAACTGTTTTCCCAGTTCTGAGCTCTGAGAGTAACCCAGCCTGCAGGTTACTTAGATAAGAGGCGTCCAACAGCATATTAAAATTTGATAGCTATTTCTCAAAAAGATGACCTTAAAGAGTTCCTGGTAAAATAACTAATGCCTGGAAGTTAAATTACAGTTCGTTGAAGAGACTCTGGGGATCAAGTCATATCATACAAGTTTTGAGCCTCCTGGCATTTGGTAAGAGGTTTGTGCAACCATCAGATGACAGCTGGAGTTCCCATCAGCATCCAGGAATTGGCATTATTTCCAGCCTATATTTTCTGTGTGGCAGCCCACAGGTTGGAAAACCCATGAGAGTATGGTGTGTATGTGTGTGAATTTCCCATGTGCCAAATGATAGCAAAGCAATGAGCACAGCTTCAGAGAAATGTCTGATCAAGGTCACACACACACAAATATACCTTCAGGAACCAGACAGGTGGGGCTGTGTGTGGAGTGGGCCCAGCGGGTACACCCTTGGTCAAAAGGAGGCAAGTGACTTTTTCAGAAGCCAAGATATGCACTGCAAGAACATTCTGAATGTCCAAACCATTTATGGGCAGCATCCATCCAGAGGACCACTAGTCCTCAGCCCTTACAAACTTCAAGAATGTTACTCTCAGATTTCAATGATCCATCCAAATCATGGCTAATAATTCCGATGAAGATAGTTGGTAATGTCCACAAAGCAATTTTTTACAACAGTAATGACCACAGCAGGACTTTATCGAAAGAGTCTGGAGGATGGATGTCCTCACCACTGCTGGAGAATACAGTGTTCTTTTTTCTTTTTCATTTGCTTGGGCGTATTTCCAAATCATGTGTCCTTCAGCGGGGTTGCTAAATGGGTTAACGACACCCTCCCTCAAAGTGCTTGGTCAGGATATTTGTCACTTTCTCGCAGCCATGGAAAATGCACACAGGGATTGAAAGGCCCAGTTCATGCAACATTGCTCAAAGGATTTGAGGATTCCATTACTGCACAAATCCTTTAATTAAAGCCAGCTCCTCCAGGCCCCTGTTGCCCGGGCCCAATCCACAGCGTCCCTGGTGACCTTGGGAGGGTAGATTAATTGACGAGTTGGCAGCGCAACCATTCCTTCAAAGATCCCAAGATATATCTGCTAAAACAAAAGTGCCCCCCGGACACCATATGGGCCTGCGTTTGCAGTGGCTCTTAAAATTTATCTGCAACTTCTCCCCTGTGTGACTAATGCCTCCTGCCTTCTACTCAGTGGCTGTTTCGACCCATCACCCTTCCTCTCTGAGGCAAAGAACTCTTCAGCGAGGAGGTATTTTTGGAAACTCAAGAGGCTGTTTTTGCAATTTGGCAATAAGAAGTAACATTCTCCACTGGGCCCAAGTCACCGTTGATATCAAAGGAGCCAGATTTTTGAAAAATCTCTCCGCCTTGGCTTTTCAGGGATTCAGCAATAAGCAGTTATATCTGGAAGCACCAACATCTAGATTCTGCTTATCAGAAGAGTGAATTGAAGGGAAACTGGATAACATAGGAAAGTCAGGCGGGAGCATTTTCGAAGGCAACTCTTAAGGGTGACTCTAAAGGTTTCTTCTTTATAATTCTGGGTATTCTCCCTTTGTCTTTGTCAGCACTCTATGGATAAGGCTCTAGTAAAACTGAGTTCTGGTTCATCTTTTCAGAACCCAAGAAACAAGAGAATTGAACCAAGGGCAAACTTTTAAAATTGTCTAAAGGAGAGTGACTTCCGTAAAATTTGTCCATCTGAGCATAATGATGGATTTGGGCATGTGTATTTGAGAGAAGACCCTAGAAAAAAGCTGTATAATAGAAGGAGAAGAATTTGGAGTTCCCAAGGCAATCCTGAAGCAAAGAGGTAAGAAGGCGAGAGAGGGAAGGAAGAAGGAGGAGGAGGCTGGCAGGAGACAGGAGGATGCCCAGGTGTGTTAGAACTCCTCTCTGTGAACCACACCCCTCCATCTTCAGAAGATCCCGCCAATCAGATGCTCTTTTTTTTTTTTTTTTTTTTTTCAGAACAAGCAACTTTTTATTCGAGTATAGTTGATTTACAATGTTGTATTAGTTTCAGGTGTATGGCAACGTGATTCAGATATATCAATATATATTTTATATATATATATTTTTTTCAGGTTCTTTTCCATTATATTATAGGTTATTACAAGATATTGACTAGAGTTCCCTGTGCCATACAGTAGGTCCTTGTTGTTTATCTATTTTATACATAGTAGTGTGTATCTGTTAATCCCAACGCCCTCACTTATCCCTCCCCCCAACCCCAGGTGCTCCTTTAAAAGCCAAATACATTCCAGGGCCCCACGTGGCCCAGTCTCAAGCTGATGTGACGGACAAAATAATGCAATCTGCTATCCCAAACGAATAGCTAATTCTAAGCTTTACTTGAATGCCTGTAGTCTCGTGCAAGGAAAGGTAAGTAAACCACATGAGAAGGACTACAGAGCAGGGCTGAGAGCATGCACTCTGGGCCAGTCAGCCTCAGTTTGAATTTTGGTTCTGCCACTTACAAGCCATGAGATCTTTAGCGAATCACTTAATCTCTCTGTGCTTTAGTTTCCTCATCTGTAAAATAAGGATGATTATAGTACCTACCTATTAGGATGGCAATGAGAACGAAATGAGTTAATATTTGTCAAGCCCTCAAAACAGTACCTGACACGCAGGAATAGTTACATCAACGATTGTTAAATAAACAACTACATCTTAGAATCCACTTTCTCTGACACTCGACCCCAAAGGGTGTTTCTAGTTTTCCTCATCACTTTTCTCTTCTTTTATTCCCTCTCTTTGAGAAAAAGCTCTGCATTTTCTGATGCAATCCCCATCTTTGATGCTTCATCTCTCCCCTACCCAAGGAGTACCCAGATCTGTCTGCAAGGGGCCAAGAAGGGCGGTGGAGCGGATAAGACAGAAAAATGCAGAGTAAATTATGTCAGAGTTTGCCCTGTTAACTGAAGATGAGGGCGTGGGAGAAATGCCATGAATTTGCATTTTCAGATAATATTTTTCTCTTTTTTTTATTTTATAAATTTATTATTTTATATTTATTTTTGGCTGCGTTGGGTCTTCGTTGCTGTGCGCGGGCTTTCTCTAGTTGTGGCTAGCGGGGGCAACTCTTCCTTGCGGTGTGCAGGCTTCTCACTGCAGTGGCTTCTCTTGCTGCGGAGCACGGGCTCTAGGCACACGGGCTTCAGTAGTTGTGGCTCG
>NC_041220.1:92983684-92984952 GCF_002837175.3 Physeter macrocephalus | reverse complement strand
GTGGCTCGTGGGCTCTAGAGCGCAGGCTCAGCAGTTGTGGCCCACAGGCTTAGTTGTTCCGCGGCATGTGGGATCTTCCCGGACCAGGGCTCGAACTCATGTCTCCTGCATTGGCAGGCGGATTCTTAACCACTGCACCACCAGGGAAGTCCCTTCTCTTATGTTTGATGTGAGTGACCACAGAGAGGGAATCGAGAAGGGTGCTGAGTTTCATTTCACACCAGGCGGCAGATCAGAGGCAGCATGAGAAGATATGGAATCTGAAGGTGACCTCAAGAACCTAAGGTCACCTAGGAATTCACAGAATCCTTGGCAACTTTTGACTTGCACAGACTCTGGCAATGCAGGAAGTGTGATCCAATTTCTTTCACATCTTGAGATGTAGGAAACATGAAGTACTATCAGTGTATGGAAAAATGCAGAAATGGGTTTCTTTTAAAGGGAGATAAACATTTATCAGAAGTCTTATCACAAGAGAGAGATAGATGGCTAGTATTCAAGATCTTAATCTACTGTACAGGGGGAAGGACATTTATTGGGTTAAATAATAAGTATATAAAACCTATAGATAAGACGGTTCACCTACAAATATTCATTTTTACACATAAAGAACCATATGCTTGTGTATGTGGAAATGAGTATATTCACTAAGTGGAATATGGAAGACTATGTTTGATTAGGAAGACATAGGAGCAATATGGTGAAAATATATAAGACCACAATCTGGCAACAACAAGAGGAAGTGAGTTTGGGACACAGCTGGAGACTGATCATGTGGGTTAGTGGTCTCAGCTAAGAATGGATGGCACCAGCTTCTTTCCTGGCCACCTTGGTAATCGTGCTCCTCTGCTCATCCTAGTGACATTATAATGAGCCAAACCACATGCAGCTAAAGTAAATGGAGAGGGTGGGAGACGACGAGAGGCTGAGTGACTTGCCCAAGACATGGAGCTGTGAGCTTGGACTTTCACATGGCTATCGGTTCTCCCTCTGGCCTAAAGTAAGATAAAGAAACCTACTGCTGAGCGTGCCTTCCACATTGTCTTGCCCATCCCATTTGTTACCACAGCTAAGTTGAAGCATCTAGAGACCAAAGGGTGACAGAACATTTTCTCCTGGTGGGTTTGATGGGCTGATATGAGTTGCCTACAAATTTGAGGGTTTTTTTGTAAATTTATTTTTGGCTGTGTTGGGTCTTCGTTTCTGTGCGAGGGCTTTCTCTAGTTGTGGCAAGCGGGGACCACTCTTCATCGCGGTGCGCGGGCCTC
>NC_041220.1:92949897-92983570 GCF_002837175.3 Physeter macrocephalus | reverse complement strand
GCTCACGGGCCTAGTTGCTCCGTGGCATGTGGGATCTTCCCAGACCAGGGCTCGAACCCGTGTCCCCTGCATTGGCAGGCAGATTCTCAACCACTGCGCCACCAGGGAAGCCCCAAATTTGAGTCTTGACTGCTCTCCCTGTACTGCTGCCTCTAACGAGGGATAAAATACCCAGAGTGGCGGGGGCACTCAGCTTACATCTCACGTGCATTTCTATAGGAAACAGATACTGTGAACAAGTCTAGCGGATAGAATTATACACCAGCTTTGCCATTCTCCCACCTTCCCATTAAATACGCTCCCTGGGTAAGAGGAGGGTCCTTCCCCTGCCTGTGGGTGGAAACTCACCAGTCACTCTTAGATAATAAGATATTCTTTGGTCACTTTTAGTCATAAACACAGTACCAACTTTAGTCATTTTTAACTGCTCAATCCCGAGGGTAACGATGACTTTCATTTCGTAAGATAAGGAAATTGAAGTTTGGCGAGAATAGTTGATCGAATAAAGTTTGCAGAAGTAGAAAGCAGGGAAGTTGGGATTCAAACCCATGACCCCCATGTGTATCACTGCAGACTATACTTTCCCCTCTCCACTGGGTGCATCCAAAGAGACCCTCACTCTCTCTCCTTTCTCTCAAACCTGATTTATCTACCCCTTGAGCAAGCGGTGAGTGAAGGGTTGAAAACCAGTTGAAAACCAGTTCTTAGAACTCTGAGAGTAGCACTTACCATTCTGTCCCACTAGGAAAAGAAGGGAGTTGTTCACAAGCAGATTTCCTGACCTGTGGTCCATGAGTGAGCTCCTGGTGGTAAGGTAAGTCTTTTCTTTTAGATTTTCTTTGGTGTCACTTTGTAGATTTTCTTTGTGAGAACAGCATATTCATTTTAAATGTAAAAATATTTTTTTTTTCTTTTTTGGTACGCGGGCCTCTCACTGCCGTGGCCGCTCCCGCCGCGGAGCACAGGCTCCGGACGCGCAGGCTCAGCGGCCATGGCTCACGGGCCCAGCCGCTCCGCGGCATGTGGGATCCTCCCGAACCGGGGCACGAACCCGCGTCCGCCGCATCGGCAGGCGGACTCCAACCACTGCGCCACCAGGGAAGCCCTAAAAATATTTTTGATGTGTGGTTTCGCTACAAACAAATGTAGCATGGGAAGGATATTACTTGGTAATAGACACACTAGAGATTACCCTGACTTCCTGTTGGCGAGAGGAGCGTCCCACTGATAGGAATGGACCACAATATCCCCCGTCATTGTGAGTCTGCACTCTGCCTTTCTTAAGTTGGGTCCAGCTTAAGTTGGAAAATATCAAGGAAAAGAAGTGATGTCCACATTTACATATATCCTTTGTTCAGATTTTATCAGTGAACATGATAAGAACTCCCACCACCCACTGCCCCCCAAAAGCTGCAGGGCCCATGGTGTGGCAAAATTATGTCTGTCCACCCTGAAAATACATTGGACAATGCAGACATTTTTCATGAGAAGGCTTGATTTTAAAAGGCTCAAACTGTGTGGAAACATATACCGTCTCAGCACAAAATTCTTTTGTTGAAATATCTTACACAATCGCTTATTCACCTTTCAAGTGAAAGAAGCCGTATATAGTTAGAGAGATTCGAGGAAGTCCTTGCTCTGTGGATTTGACCTAGTTTATTTGGGACTTGGAGCAGATAAAGAAAATTGAAGCGATACCTCTGTCAAATAGCAACATCCCTCTGGAATTGTTTACATTTCTTTTAATACAATGTTCTATGAAGATGTGTTGTTTGGAGCTGCTGCAGCCATTTTGTGACCACGATGGGGAGGCCAAGAGAATTGTAGAGAAGTTGACCCAGAATTCTGACATTGTTGAGCTACTAAACTAACACTGGAACTCCTTCTCTTCAGATTACCTGGTTAAAAACATACATTCTTAGGATCTAAACCATTTTACCTAGATATTTTGTTACTTGCCCTCCAAAATTAGGATCTGTGATCCAAACCTTGTCTTGGAGAATGCTGTTTTTCCTTGGCACAAGTCTTCCCTCAATTGGCAAAAAGTTTTAGGGGTGCTGATTCTTCTGTGAGTTAGCATTTAATATTTTCCAAAGGAAAAATCAAACTGACTGGATATCAAAGACGACATGCAAAGGCCATTTCAAACTGTATATTACAGTTTCAACTTCTATTTCAAGGCAAACATCAAGTTTTTTAAATTGAAATTTACTTTTGAGAAGATTTAAGGTTGACTTTTGTTTTATTGCACTTATTTTTCTCCTGGGAATGAATCATTAATTTTTGAATAATCAAATAAAAGTGAGAGAAATGTTTTTTTTTTAAAGATTGAACATAGATGGAGTAAATAGATTTCTAATTTAATAAGTTCATTGCATGTAATTTTTTCCCACTATGTTTCATGAACATTTTTCCCTGGGGTGGGATCCTATACCATTCATCAGATCCTCACATGAGTCTGGAACAGAAAAAAACGTTCTCTCGAGTTGGTGTGATAGGATGGACCATATTCAAAGCCTCAGCTTTTGCCAGACTTCCACCTACTTTTTATTGCAGATGGGCATTGGCTTGATCCAAGCTCCTATATGATGGTCCATTCTTAGACCGCCAGTCCATGCCATGGCAGCATGACATATCCCTACGCTGTTGATCTCAACTGTGACTACATGATTTGCTTTAGTTAATGAAATGTGAGTGGAATTAAAGTGTATAACTTCCAGGCAGAAACTTTAAGAGCCAGCAAACGATTCATCATATTCTCTTTTCTCCCCTCTGTGTTCTTAGAATCATGTAACAAAATGGCACATCTTTCAAGTTCTGTCGGGTTATGAGTGGCCCTGGTGAGTAGAGCTCCCTTGTCAACCCATGATGGCCGTGGGGCGTGAGTGAGAAATTTGAACTCAATGGTTTTCAGCTGCTGAGGTCTTCAGGTTGTTATTGTAGCACAACCTAGCCTATCCTGATGGATCCAGTGTCTCTTTCAATCCTTCCTGCTTTATCCATTCATACCTCTGACTTCAGACACAGGCAATGTGAAACCAGGGAAAGGAAGGAATTTCATTTACAGAGTGCTTTCCAAGTGCCCAGGGTAATTCAGGGTGTTATTCCCAAAGCCACTTTATTTCAACTGCACAAACATCCCAATGATACGGGCAGGGGGTCCCAGCTTCTGCATAGTGTCAAGAGACTATGGCTTGGAGAAGGTTAAACACCCAGTGCTGGGACCCTCAGTCTCCACTCCAAAGATCTCACTCTTTTCACTGCAGCAACCATCTCTCACTGAAAGGCTGGCTAAGGTCATTCTGGGAGAGATGTTTTTGGGTCTTAAAAAAAAATAATAACCTTTACTAATGACCTGGTAATTGTTTTTATAGCTTCCCAATGAAGTGTGAAGTGTTCTAAGAGACAACACAGGACAATTTCCTTTGATGGTGAAGTTTTCCAAAGAATGATTGCCTCAGTCATCTGGGCTCCTGGTGCCCTGACTTCTGAGCGATATTGAACGGAAGCTGAGCTGCAGGCCTGGAAAAGATGCCGAGGTTGGGAGGAAGTTTGGCTCAGACTTGTCTATATTTTGTCTATATTTTAAAGCAGTAATCCTGTCTTTCTTTTTCAAAAATGGTCACATAGTAAGATACGAACAAAAAATAAATAACTGGCATTTGTCAAGCACTTACGCTGTGCCCCAGCTGGGCTCAGCACTTAAAGTCCCCACCCTCTCCAACCAAAGCCCAGCATGGTGCCTGGCACATGGTGAGGGCTCCTTAAATATCTCTGTAGTGAATGAATTACTCACAACAAACATCTGTTACACCTGTTGCTTCGAGCCTTGCTCAAATGCAATGAAATACTCGCTGCTCAAATGCTTGAGCTCTGCTCAAATGCAATGAAAAGTTACTGAGGCGGGGGAAAGTTAGTGTTCAGACAACTCGGTTGCTGAATTCACACCCAAAAAGCCATTTGAAATCCCAAGACAGTGAGAAGATTAATTTTAATTGAAAACATTAATGATGATATCAGCTAATATTATGACCTAGTAGAGTTGCCTTTTATTTGCTTTGGTACAGATAACTGGACTCCATATGTCCAGAGCACTACATCCTTGTAGGATAATGCATTACTTATATTAGGGCTCTTGATGGTTTACTTACAAAGCCCCACCCAACAGTTGCCTCATTTTACTCTCAGAATTGCCCTGTGCAGTAGGCAGGGCAGATGTGTTTATTATGAGTTGCAGCTGAGGAAGTTCAGAGACATTCAGTGAACTTCCTGAAAGCCACACACTCACCCGGGGCAGAGGGGGCTAGAACTGGCGAAGCCAGCTCTGAGCGAGGCCAGCTGTGAGCACGGAGTGCTTTCCATCACACTGGGGCGTCTTCCTCTTTCTTGACTTCTGATAGGTCCTGGGAGGCAGGGGCTAAGCAGGTGATGGGTTGTTGTACCTTTTGTGTTCTTGTTGTGCCTTGATAAATGGTGTGTTAATCTAAGCTTTATTCCATGCTCGCTGCTTGGTTAGGTCTGATGTTCCCTGAAGTAAAAGATAACATACCTGTGATGGTTAATTTGACATGTCAACTTGGCTAAGCTATGGTGCCCAGGGGTTTGGTTGAACACCGGTCTACATGTTGCTGTAAAAAAAATTGTTTAAAGATGTGATTAACATTTAAATCGGTAAGAGTCTGAGTAAAGCAGATTATCCTTCCTAATGTGAATGGACCTCAGCCAATCAGTTAAAGCCCTTAAGAGAAAAAGGCTGAGGTCCCCGAAGATGAAGAAATTCTGCCTCCCGACTATCTTTGGACTCAAGACTGTAACATAACTCCTGCAGGAATTTCCAGCCTGACAGCCAGCCCTGCAAATTTTGGACTTGCCAGCCCTCACAATTGCCTGAGCCAGTTCCTTAAAATTCACTCTCTTCTCTCTTTCTTTATATATATATGAATCTATATATATATACATGTTTACATCCTATTGTATCTGTTTCTCTGGAGAACCCTGACTAATACAATATCTTATGCCTTCCTGGCAGATGATGACAATGAAGATAGCTTCCGCTCCTGAGCGGCTCCTATCTGCCTTTCTTGAGCCATCTCATGTAACCTTCATGACAACTCTGTGTGGTCAGCATTATTCCCCCATGATACCAATGAAGAGTCAAAGTGAGTTGACATAACTCACCCAAGGTCAGAAATCTAGAGAGTGACAGAGAATGAAGCCGGTTTCCAGTCCCAAGCACTCAAACAAATATCTCTGGATTCAGCCGGCAATCCATTTTCTAAGGCAGTCGAAGAATACATCATGGCAAAAATTAGGCACCTGGCTATATTTTTCAGATGTGATATTTTCTTTGTTGGGAAATAGGTCATTTGTCAAACAGTGTTTGCGTAGACATAGTATAATACCTTGAACTAAAAGAAGAGGAAACCTGTCGGACGATATACAGTGTTTCCAAATTCATTACAAAGAGGATGCCAAAATCTGTCACATGGCAACCCCCAAAACCAAGCTGCATTCGTGTGACAGAAGACAAAAACCTATGCCTTTCAGTTTGGTTCTGGGTTTGGAGATGTTTGGGACTTGAGGTGGTACAGGACGGGAGATCAATGGTAAATGATTCTGAAGTCTATGTTTCCTCTTTGCACATGACACGACCCCCAGGAGCATAAGTTAATGTTCCAGAGAGATAAAAAAAGAGTTTGAGACGGCTGCCACCTGTCCCTGTGTAGTATGCGCACCCTCGGTGAAATTTATTTTGCCTGTTACACGTACACAAATATGTAAAACCTCGGGAAAATCAGCTCTCCATCTTTCTCTGGGAAACATGATGTGAGCTTTGGAAGTTAGAAAAAAAAAAAAAAAAGACGGGGAGGAATCCTCCTTCTCATGAGCTTATTTTTAGCTCCAATCTCTTTTGCAGAATGGCTAACGCCAACTCAAACTATTTCTGAAAAGAGTTGCTGGGGACAAAGTGGAGATGTGGGTAGGCCTCCTCAAGCCGGGCTCTCAGAAGCAGGTGAGATGCAAGATAAAGCAATCGCTTTGCAGCCACCTTTGACGTAAGTGCTGGAGATTTCTTCAGTTAGCTTAATCCTTTCCTCCTGACACGCACTTTATAGGAAAGCAAAAGCCATCATTATCCTCCCCCAGCCTCTCTCATCCCTGTCTGCATGGCATGCCGACAGATGCTTTTCTGTCTGCCCGCGCTGCCTGCCTCTCTGAGACCCGTGTCACGATGAGGCGGGCTGTGTGTGACAGATTGCTAAATCTGGCCTCCTCCAGGCAGGGGACTCGGCGTTCAAGTGGTACCGGCTGCTCCAGCCTCCCCTCGGGGCTGAGGCAGGCCCAGAAATTTCTGGAGGGCTGCCTTGTGACTCAGGAAATCCCTTGTAGGAAAGGCTAGCCCTCCACTGCTAGCAGAGCCCACCACAGGTAGCTTGCTTTGTTCAGGATTTAAATCTGGGACCCTGCCCAGAAAAAGCCTCTCTCCTCCGGGGAGGTGCGTCCAGCCCCAGATGCCATGGCAAGTGCTGGCCATCATTCGATAGCCAGAGCGTATTACCTGGTCCTGCCGTCCTGTCGAAACACAACCGGGGCCCATCTATTTGAGCCCATTTATTCATCTATTATTTTAACCCCTCACACATTTCCATTTCTTTTTTTGAGGCCACTGTTTCGGATGTGGAAACTGCTCTTAGTCAGAATTCAGCCCTGCCACCAGCCACCTCTGTGTAACTTTTGAGCCAGTTTCTGAGCCTCAGTTTCCTCATCCGTCAATTGGAGAGTAACGCTTTCTTTTTTGTGTGAGATCTTTGGTGAGGATGGAGGAAAATAATGAAAGCACTGTGCCTCGTTTACAGTGGATACTTAATCCATGTGATTTATTCAGAGGACTAACTATAACATATTTACATTACTGTTACTACTACTGGTGTACATTTCTCTAGTGGTTCAGTTCATTAAAAATGTCAAGGTAATTTCGTATAACATTGCTCCAACTGCTATACAGTAGGTATTATATCTCCCAATTCTTTTTCAGATAAGGTTTGATATACTCAAGATCACTGAGAACAGGGGCTGGCAAACTATGGCTAGTGGACCAAATCAGCTTATTGTCTGCTTTTGCAAATAAAGTTTTATTGGGACACGACCATGTCCATTCAGTTATGCATGGTCTGTGGCTGTTTTTGCTGCACAAAGGTAGAGTTGAGAAGTTCAGGCTTACAAAGCCTAAAATATTTCCTATCTGTCCCTTTACAGGAAAAGTCCGCTGACCTCTGACAGAGATTGTAAGCAGTGGAACCAGGATTAAAATAATGTACCCGTCTGCCAAAGCCTAAATGCCGGGCCATGCTGGGAACCTGCTTCTCAACATGGGAGAAAAAAAAAAAAAAAAAAAAAAAGGTGCCAGCAAAAGGAAAAATAACTGAAAATGTGTTTTGTTTGTGTTTTTAATTAACCTAAACCATTTCTTTGTATTCCTTATGCAGGACTCACTGTGTACTCACCAGTGTCCTAGACCTAGAGCTTAAGGAGTTTCAGAATTTAGACCCAGGGCAACTCCTGCATTATAGTCCACCCAGCAAGCTCACCGTGGAGCCAGCATGGGGTCTGGAGCTTCCACATCTGGAGGAACTTCTACAAGGACTTGTTCTCACTGTTATCTCCATGTAAACATTTCTTGTTACATGTGCTATCATGTGCTCTTTACCCCCGTCATTTCTCTTTCCCATTCCCAGCCCAAACCTATACCAGGTAGCACTCTCGGAAGCTTGCAGCATGGATGGGGCTGCTTAGAGGTTCTGTGCTATGGTCCCACAGGCAGAAAAGCTCTCGTGGCCCCTCCCTGCTTCACTCCCTCCCCGCCCCCCTATATTTCCCAAGAGCGTGCTATATGCTGAGCCCAGTCCTGGGTGCTAGGGAGACGCTAGTGGATGATGGATCCTGGTGCTTGCCCTGAAGGAGCAGAGGGGAGGAAGGGGATCAGAAAGTAAAGAAAGAATGCTAGAATAGGGTAAATTATCTGCAAAGGGTATGCAAATCATTTAGTAATTCTGGATTGCCAATTTGAGAGGGAAGCCTGGAGACGTGGCAGAAGCTAGAGAAGTATGGAAAGGAGAGACACTTCTGGGCCTTACTTACGTCGCATGCTGAGGAGTTTGGATGGCTTCCTGAGGGCAGCAAGTAGTCCTGGAGGGTTCAAAGCAGGGGAGTGCCCTCAGGCCTGCCCTTCCCGCCAGTGGGGCCCTCTGCCTGCTGCCTGTTCCTCATGTTTTCTCACCCCAGTCTCTGCCCCACTTGGCTCCGCCCACAGTTCACTCCCAGGCAGACCCCTCAGGCCTGGTGGTGTGTACACTGGTCACAGCTCTGCCTCCAGGAGAATGGACCCAGAGAGGGGTCCTCTACAGGACCAGAAGGGGCTCAGGGCTGGAGTGTCAGGAATGCAGGGTTCTGGGTGTCTGGACCACAGTCTAGAATTATTTGTGTATTTGGGGTTGGGGTAGGGGTCCACAGGCTTTGGTGAGAACATCCCCTTAGCAGGTAGACCCTTTGTTTGTGGGGAGGGGCACAGCTGAGGAGAGCCAGAGCTGGACCCTATGCAGTGCACAGCTCAGGAAAGAAGCTGGAGGGTAAGGATGGTGCTGTGTCTCCTGACCAGGTTGGGCAGGGGTGAGATGTAAGGCAGGCCAGTAAAAAGGCTGCTGTTGTAGTTCATACGATATTAATGGTGATCTGAACAAAGATGGAGGAAACAGGTCTGAAGTGAGAGAACAATTCAGGAAGATAAATCAACAGATGCAACTCCTTTGCTGGTGCTGCAGTCTCACCCCTGCCCAGGCTGACCAGGTCCCACACTGTGGCTGAAGAGGCTGCCACTGCATCCCCAGGTCACCTCTGAACATGGAGGATGACAGGACAAAAAATGCAGCGTTCTAATTAAAGTAGGTGCCTCTCTGAGAAAATGAGATCCGAAGGGTGGCTATGGGTCAGCCAGTGAAAGAGTGTGAGTGGGCAGGTGAAGGAGAGAGGAGAGGGGCAGGGGAACAGTATTCCAAACAGAAGGGCTGCCGAGAGGAAAACACGGTGATGTCTGCCCATGTTCTCCCTGGCAGGAGTGACAGAGGAGGGTGGCAAGTGGCAAAAGGTAGGCTGGGCTCAGGCGGTCTGGGGCATTAGTATACAACTCTGTGTGTACGTGTATGTGTGTGTATGTGTGTTATGCATGTGCACGTGTGTGCACACATACATTAGGTAGAGGGGAAGGGCATGTAGGAGATAAGCTCTCCAAGTGCTACATATAAGGTTGCACATCTCCCCAGCAAGTCAGGGGACTCTCAACGTCAATACTCACCCCCTCTTTCCTGTGTAGGGATGTAAAGGTACAGAAAAGAATTCAAGCTCGATGAACTGAAGATAAAAAATAACAACAAACAGGCAACAACACACACACACGTGCACAAAGCAAATTGAAAGAGAACTGCAAACATCTTTTCATCCCACGTAGTGAAAATAATTTGGTCTCTGACCCAACGGAGCATCTGAAATGCAGGCGTAAGCGACATAACTTAGATGTCAATCATGCTGTTTTTAATGAGTTCTTCAGACGTTCATGTTCGAAGCTGAGATAGCCCCAGAGGACTCCTGGGTCAGTTATCTATAGTTGGAACATCGTGTATACTCTCTTTGCACAAAACAGGGCCCACTTCCAAAGAGATAGTATGTTTTTCCCATCAATAAAGCTTGATTTTTATGGGTGCTTAAAAATCACACTACCAAGACCCACTGGTAGGTGTTGAATGGGCTCCAGGATGGGAGTCTGCTAATGTCCATCATCTTCATGAGCTCAAATGCCCTAAAATATTGCCCTTGGTGTTCTTCCCAGAAAGACCAGCCTTGCCAATTCATCAATACACTTGAAATAAGAAAGAATCTTCTGAAGAGTGCAAAGTATTTTGAAAAGAATGGTATGCGTCCCTCAGGAGGTGCCGGCTGACACTCTTTAATTTTAAGCTGCCTTATTCAATGGCAACTTCTACTTCATCTCCTTGCTACCATTCCTCTTGTTTTCCCCTTTACCTTTAACCCATTTTTCAATATAGGTGTGGTGCAAGGCCTGGAATAAAGTTTCCATATTATGGGCTGCCTTGACATTTGGTAAAATTAGGAGGTCCTCAAATGGCCTGACCCAAAGGTTGCCACTCTGTTCCTGCAGATCATGTCCCCTAGACAAACAACCCACCCTATTACACAGACCAGGTATAGTTTTTGCTTATCCCTCAGTTCCTTCCTGGCCCAAAGAATTATTCAAACAAGGCTCTGGAACCAGGGCACAACTCACCCTTTTGATACTACAAAGCCTGCCACCCACAGCCCCTTGAGGTTCACTCTGTTCCCACGAGTGCAACCCCCTCATGGCCCTGCGTGGCACAATTGTCTTTGGTGGGAATTGTTACACATTCTGGATTATTGGGATGTTACTAGAAAGCTTTTCTACTGTCCATCTGTTCGGTGCTCCTTGACATTGAGAGAATTTATCCAGACTGTTTTGTGGATGTCATCATTAAAATTTCTTAGAAAATGTTTTTTATGTTAAAAATAATTACACATATGTATAATTTTAATCCTCATTTTAAAGTTAGCATTATATCATAACATTTACATATGTTATTAAAGATTTCTATAAACATTTTTTAATGGCTACACAATATTCTATTATTTGGATTTACCATAATTTTCCTAATAATTTTCTGACCACTGGCTATTTGGGTTATCTGTTATTATACAATTTTTTATTATATCATTTATTATAAATAATACTGGGATAGCAAATAAACACATCTGATGACCAGCTTCACAGATCTGGGTCCCTTATCAAAGATAATAGTTTCTTCGATGAGTTTCACAATAAATATCATTGCTACCTCATATGGGGAACAAAATACTACAAGTATTATAAAATATGGGTAAGCTATGGCCTGTAGGCCAAATCCAGCCAGGCTGCTTTTGTAAATAAAGTTTTATTGGAACACAGCCATGCTCTTTGCCTCCATGTTGTCTATGGCTGCTTTCATGCTACAAGGGTAAAGTCAAGTAGTTTAGACTTGCAAAACCTAAAATATTTACTATCTGACTGTTTACATGAAAAAGTTGGCTAATTCCTGATATTCGAATGTGAGGGAGCTCAGGCTTTCTCATTGAAAACCCTACGATCCTAAACCATGCATTTTAAAATGTCTTTCTTGGGACTTTCCTGGTGGCACAGCAGATAAGACTCCATGCTCCCAATGCAGGGGGCCCAGATTTGATCTTTAGTCAGGGAACTAGATCCCACATGCATGCTGCAACTAAGAATTTTCATGCCACAACAAAGGAGCCCGCGTGCCACGACTAAGACCTGGTGCAACCAAATAAATAAACAAATAAATAAATATTTTTAAAAAGTCTTTCTTTAATTTGTGATATTAAAAACATAGGGGAAATTAACATATAATAATAAAACAGTCAAAATCCAATAAACCTCCAAATGTAGACTTCGTGGGTATACCCAATTCCACTCCCTCCATCCTCCTACTCTCTATTTAAGAATTTTAGCCTGGCCCAGGCAAAGATTGATAGACTAGAACAGAAACTCGGGGACAGAATAAGGTATATGTGGAAACCTTATCATAATAAAGATGCCACCAAAAATCAGTGGGGAAGAGAAGGATTGCTCTACATACGGTGTTGGCATATGGTGTGAGGCAGGAATCTGATTCGCATCATATACAACGATGAACTTCAGATTAAGACCTAAATGTTAAAGGTAAAGTTATAAAGTAGGGTTCTTAACATAGATCCTTTTGTTAATCTGAGGAAACCTATAGATTTTTTTTCTCAGAATAATATTTTTGAAGGCATATAATGAAATAGATAGAATTACCAAGGAAACCAATCATGTAGAAATGCAGATATTTAAAAAATTGTGAAGTAAAATATATGCTTCTTTATTAAAGCATTACATGATAAGATCTTTATTAAAGCATTACCTGATAAGATCTAGCAGTAAATCTAATAACAATAGCAATTTTGAAATAGTGATGAGCAAAAACAAAATTTTGAGATATCTATAACAACTGTAATAGAAGGTGAAGATATTCTTAATCTATTCCGAGTTCACTGACCCCTTTAACTCTAGGCTAATGCCCTCTGGGTTAAAATCCCTCCTACAAAGCTGATAGAAGTGGAGATTATTTTTGTGTTTTTAAGGTTAGGGAAGAACTTCTAAGAGTGACCCCCAAACACACAAAGAATTGATGAATTTGTCTCCATTAAAATTCAGCAGTTTTGTTCAACAAAGCTCACTAGACTGTAAGAAAGGTAACAGACTAGGAGAAAACTTGTGCAACTTCCAAAACCAACAAGGGATTAACATCTAGGACATACAAGGAGCTTCTGTAAATCAAAAAAGGAAAAGACAGAAAAACCAGTAGAAGATGGGTAAAGGATATGATCAGACAGTTCACAGGAGGAAAAATCTTGAATGTATGTAAGTATATGGTGAGATGCTCAACTTCACTTGTAATAAATAATCAAAGAATTAAAACATCAATGAAATACATACTATATTGCACCCTCCCATTTTCCATAAGTAGAAAGCCTGTTATTACCATGTGTTGACAATGATGTGGGAAAATGAGAACCTCATGCACTGTTGATAGAATATAAGCTTTTATAATTATTCTTAGAACAATCAGGGATACTTACTAAAACTAAGGAGCACATATCTTATGACTCAGCTCTCCTATCTTGAGTGTATGAGCAGGGCACTCTGGCATACCCTTCTGTGAACACATATGAGGATCTTGACCTCAGCACTGCTAGTGGTAGTGGATACTGGAGGCAAATTGTAAACGTGGAAAGTGCATACAAATGGATGTACTCTAGTGTACGAATGCAGCCATAAGATGCCATGTCTGATATACATAAAACAATCCAGATACACCCTTGACTCATAATATTGAGTGAATAAAAAAGCAGGAACACCAAGAAATTTTTAACACTATTTAGTAAATTCAAAACACAAACACACAGAAAACAACACTATGTATTTTATAAAGTACCTGCATCTTGAGAGTGAGCATACAAACAATGGCCAGACCATGTCTAAAAGTAGAACCCTGACCCACCACCTGCAGCAGCCTGTCCCGGAAACCAATCGTTGACTACAATAAGCAGTCTAGGAAGCCAGCCTGCTGTAAGTCATTCTTTTTTTTTTTTTTTTTTTTAATAAATTTCTTTCTTTCTTTTATTATTTATTTTTTGGCTGCGTTGGGTCTTCGTTGCTGCCCGTGGGCTTTCTCTAATTGCGGCAAGCGGGGGCTACTTTTCCTGTGGTGCATGGGCTTCTCATTGCGGTGGCTTCTCTTGTTGCGGAGCACGGGCTCTAGGAGCGTGGGCTTCAGTAGTTGTGGCACACGGGCTCAGTAGTTGTGGCACACAGGCTCTAAAGTCATTCTTGTAGGAAGTCAGACTGTTAACCAACCCAGGAAGGTGAACAATAACTTCTGTGACAATTGACCCCAAATGGCCAGGACTTGATTAATAACTGGCAGCTTCTCTAATTTTTGCCCCCACTTCCAACTTAGGAAACCAATCAGAGAAGGTTAAATATGAACCACTAACCAATCACATAGGTTACCTCCCTTCTATTTAGCCTGCCTCCAGCTTCCCATGACAACAGGCTCCAATCAGGGCACTCCAGAAGCCTTCTCTTTTTTCCACCATAAAACTTTCTCACTCCTTTGGCTATCTTTGAGTCTCTGCCAAAATGCAAGCAACAGTGGCTGACCTTGCTATAGCAAACTCGGAATAAATAGCCTTTGCTTATTCTCATTTGGTTGCTCTTCATTTATTTCCATGATCTCCAGAGATCTGCTGGGCACGTTTGAGTGGTACCCCTTTGCAGGGTGGGTGTGAATTGGAGGGGATACCAGGGCTTTGCATGAGTCCACGTAGACTCTATGCCACAAACTGAGGAAGTGATTAACTGAACTCTTGGAGACCCACGAAAAATAAACAGAAAACATTTTAAAATTAGTTCATTTTCATTTCTTTCTGCATTGTGCCTTTCTTTTCTACTTCTGCCCCTTTCCAGGCTTCCCTCTGCTTGAGCTTAGGGGTTAAGTATCCAGATCATTCTTTAACCAGATGGAGGTGCTCAAGGCATAAAAGGAAGCTGCACTCCTCTGCCTTCTCAGGACCAGTGGGTAGCAGAGGTTCAGATGACCCTTCAAGGCCCCTGCCGAACCTGAACTTCTCTAAGAAACTCTCCGAGATGGTTAAGGCAGAAGTAGTCTTGAATCTAGATTTTCTGCCTACAGCCGGGTTTTATCTCCATTAGAGCATAGTTTAAAGCCGGTGTCCCTGTTCTTACCACTCAGTGCTGGAGATTAAAGGAAAAAATAGCCCCAATGATTTCATCTCACTCTTTTTCAGTGAAAATTACTTTTCAGAATGAGTAAATCTTCTATAAAGGTTGTAATAGAGGACTCAGGTTCAGTTTCACCCATTTATTAAGATATAGGCTACCAAGCCCCAATAGGAAAAATAAACAAACAACTAACAGTTGACTTGGATTTATGCACAGTTTGTCTAATCAATCAATCTGTAAACATTATGCAAATGTGTGTAAACCCAAACCTAGCCCAGACTTTACGTATGCATTGTTATGTAAACGATCAATCTGGTTAATGCAAATATTAATATAAACCTGACATTAAACACAAGTTTACACAGCCTTGCTAGTTGAAGGCAGCTTGATTTACGCTGAAATGTAAATAGCGATAGTGCTCTTTTTGGGGCTTTGGAAAACAGACTGACTGAAGCTCATTGGATGACCTGTCCCCACCAGGTTCCCCAGATGCACTCTGAACCCCTTCATTCAATGTATCTCATGAAGAACTGGGGGAGAACTTAGCAACTCATCTGTGCCTACTGGTGTCCTTGTCTTTGAGATTCCAGCTCCACAGGACCTCCCCTGGGGCCACCTTTAGGACCAGAGGGCCCTGTCTCTGAACCCACAATGCAGGAAGAGTCATTCACAAAAGTTTCCACTCCCACCTTGGTTGAAGGTTTGCAGGCAAGCTGTTATGCCAACAGGACTTGCTAGAGGTGGCTCGTGGGCAGCTCTGCGAGGGTGTCTTGATTCTCTCTGTCCCACCCCGTCCTTCTTTTTATCCTTCAAGTCTGTTTTAAATGTCACCTCTTTGGACAGGTCTTCTTTGACCATCTATTCTCAGTAGAGTCCCTCCTCCACTGTTCTCTAGCACCTGTACATCACAGTCATAATGTTTTTCTCAATTTGTGACGACGTATTTATTTACTTCTGTGTTTACTGTTGTCTATCTTCCCCACCTATGAGCTTCAGAGCGACATCTGTTTTGTTCATCACTTTATACTCAGTTCCAGGCACATGAGATACGCTTAGAAAGACTTTGTTGGATGGATGGATGGATGGATGGATGGACACACACACACTCTGGAACCTTGTTGCTTAGCACAAAGTTCTGCCTTTCCATAAGCAGCCTCAGGAAATTGCTCGTTCTGTCTTTTCTTTAGGACCTGGGCTCTACTCTCTATACTGATAATCTGCTAGGCCTCCTCCCAAGGCCTTCTGTCAGAGCTGGATCCTATTCTCTGAGCTCCTCCATGGCATGATAATAATAACAGTAGAAGGAGAAGTAGCTCTCATATATTCAACACTTAGTAGGTCCAGTTATTGTACCAGGAGTTTTACACCCATCATCTCATCTGAAGTTTAATATTCAAAGTATATTTTTCAAAAGATCAGTCCTTTAACAAGGAGTCCGGGGCTCGGGTGGGGATAGCACAGTGCACAGTTCAGAGTGCAGATTTGAAGTCAGTGAGATGTGAGTTCTAATCTTGACTTTATTACCTATGGATCTTGGAAAAGATATTTACTCTGAGCCATAGATCAGGGAAGTGAATATTTGTTTCCCAGGGTTGTTGTGACAATTTAATGAGATTGAGAGTATAGCACAAGAATTTAGTCAATATTAGTGTTTATTTACAACTCTTACACAAAAGTTCAGACTCTGGAGACCAGGGACTGGGTTTATTCTCTTCAGTCTCTTTGTCTTCTTTGTCCTCTTTGAACCCTTGGCTGTTTTTAGCTCTCCTGGATCACCCAGTGTTCCTTGTAGTAGAGAATTTGTATGGGGTGTACCTTAAGGTACATCCACAGAGATCAACCACCCCAAGCTGAGATTAAGGAGGTAATAACCTAGGGCCCTGCAAGTGGAAGAAAGAGGCACTAAAAGTGACCTAGAACTCTTATACACACAAATCAGTCCTAACCCCAAAGGCCCTGAAACAAAGGGAGTGGAACTGGACTTCGAAAGTCACAGCTGGTTGGTTACAGCTTCCAACCAGAGCACATCTATTACTGGGCATGTCTATTTATGTCTCACTGCCTGAAAAGCAGGGCCTGTGTCTTATTCATCTTTGTAACTCAGCAGCCAACACAGTGCTGGAACATGGTGAGTGCCCAATCAGTTTGCTGAATGAATATTCCCTTTCCAACTCCTCACACCCGGACTCATTGGAGTTCTACTATTTTGGCGTGTTTTCTTGTAGGGGGTACTTTTAAGGTTGACTTTGATCTTCATTTGGGTGGAAATTTGGGTGCACTGGGAAGAAGACCACACAAATATTTCTCCTGGACTCTCCATGTCTCTAGGTGATGCCTGCTTGAAAATCCTCTGTTTACATGGAGGCTCGGTCTTTGGCCAGTAGGAACTCAACCCGCATGAATCACCCCCAATCATTAATAGCAACTGCAGGCCCCAAGAGTTTCCAGCAAGAGCACAAATGCCAGCAGAATGAGACAATTTCCACTTCTTGAAGCAAAAGCAAGTAAAACTAAAATGGAGTGAAAAGGTGGGGGTGAACTATTATCTTTACACATTATTAATAATAACACCTTTAATTTGAAAAAGGCTTTGGAATTGATCAACTACTCTCTCCTGTATTATCTCATTCATTTCTCACCACGCCCTTCGAGGTATTATTAACAAATTTGCAGATGAAGAAACTGCTCTGAGACAGGCTACAACAGCAGCTGGACCCTTCTGTGATCAGCTACCAGCATCCTTTAATGAGAACTTGTGTGTTCCTTGATGTCTTCCTGGGAATATCTCAAAGTCAATAAGGGCTTCATGACGGTCAGCTAGAGGACCCGTAGCTGAGTGACTCTGTTCTGACCATTATTGGCTCACAACCCCTTCTTTAGAGAAGGGAGGCATTCGCCAAGATGGGATTTTCCCAAAAGGATTCTTTAGAAAGAGTGCCAGAACCTTTGCCTTCCACCTTGACAGTCCTCAGAGACAAACTGAAAGGACCTCGCTTAATGTCTCATCCGAAGGGTATCTGCCTTGCTGGTTTCATCATTCAAAGCAGGAAAGGCCTTTGTCATGGTCAGATGGCTTTAATGTGTTTTGAATGCTACATAAATTCAAACTTGATGGCTCATTTATTTGTTGGATTGAAGTTTTATACAATAAACTAAGCCTTGGTATTTACTAATAACTTGTGCACTGCCCTGTGTTTGTTTAGAATAGCCAGAAGGCAAAGAAGTTGACCGAGTCCCTCATGGCCAATGTTGTTTTCAGATCCTGGCATTTCCTGGGACAGTTTATGGATCGGTGGAAGGGATGATAAGAGGGTTGTTTGCAGACGTGTCAGGGGACACAGTTGGGAAAGGAGAAGGGGAAAGATTGCAGGTGGGTGTTTTATTCCAAACGTCTTTGACAAAGCTCTGCCCCAACTGCTTCGACCGCTGAATTCAGTGAGCTGGGAATTGGGAACTTTGAGTGACAGGCTAAGCTTGGCTAGCAACTTGTGGCATGACCTTGGAAGATTCATTGCCCCCTGCTGTGTCTCACCACCTCACTTTGAAAGAAAAAAAAGAAAGCTAATAATAAATTCTATTCATCGTTCAAGGTAAGCTTCCTTAAACTACTCTCCTTTCAGGAGATCTTTGCTCTTTACCTCAGCCCCACCCAGAAAAACTCTCTTTCTCAAACTCCAGTAGGTATTATTGGTCCCACGATTTATGGACAAGAACACAGGCTTTGGTGGCAGACAGAACTGAGCGTGAGTCCGAAGTCCTGTCCTCATCTAAACCTGAACAAGTCAGGAAATATTTTTGAGCTTCTGTTTCCGACAATGGAATGAGCCTAACAGTATTTATCTGCTACGTTGTTGTGAGAAGTAAACCACGGAACACATGTTAGGTCCTCAGCTCAGTGCCTGGCATGTAGGAAGTACTTATAAATCCAAACAATATTAATTATAACCTTATGTTTTGGGGTCCAGAATAGACTGTAAGCTCCCGGAGGGAAGGGACCGGTGGGTACCACCTTTCACAACATCCAGCCCGTGGAGATGCCCTTATTTTCTGTGATAACAGACATTTACAGCCTACCTTTCAGAGACAGATAATGTGACTGCCTTTCAGAGGAGTCGCTGAGAACAGCAGCATCTTTGGGTTCATTTGAAGGGTAAGAATGAGTTGTGGGAGTGACGCAAGTGGGCAAAATCTAGAAATCTCGACATTTCCATGGCCAAGGAAATATCTCCCTGTTTCCACTGGGTGCCAGGACTTGCCTTTGGCACCTCCTCATTTCCTCTCCAGGTCTCACATATGGAGTCCAGGGTCTCATTAGCTGGGGCAGGTTTTGGCCCCAACACGGTACCCAAGACAAGGTCCTGCTGGCCTAGAGCCTCGAGGAGCGTTCACTGGTGTCTCACGGCCTCCTGGATTCTGGCGCGTGGCTGCCTGGGTCCTGACCTAAGGCTCGCTTGCCTCCCGACTCCTGCTCTCTGCTGTCGCTGACGTGGCAAGTCTTTCCCCCGCTTCTGTGCTGGAGGAGGTCTTAATTTTGTTCCAGTTTGTGTTACCCAATAAATCGGGTCTGACTGCTTCCCGCTTACACAATCAATACTCACAAATGTCGGCAGAAAGAAAAGGTGCCTTTAATCAGAAAGCCGGCAATCTGGGGAGATGCCAAAGAATCACCTCCAAATATTCTGCTCGGCCCAGAAAATTTTAAAGGGAAACAGAAGGGTAATCTCAGTTCATCCTTGAGATAGGGGGTCAGTTAATCATCAAGATGGGGGTCAGGGTCGTTGCCATCCCCCACTGTGTGCAGGCTTATCAACTCCCTGTGATCTCCTCTGGCTGTTACCTTGTTCACCCAGTTTGGTCTCACAGTTTGTTTGGGAGATTACTGAAAAGGAACTTATTCTTCATTTCTACTTCTTTGAGCTACTGAAAGAACTGACAAGTTAGGCAAGGTATTGTGTGATTAAAAGATTTGAAAGGTATGCTTGGGCCTAGATGAGTAGAGTATGGGGGTGTCTGGTTTAAAAGTTAGTTACAGTAGAGCTTTGCTAAAGTGACAGGAAACGGGGCTTCCTGCTGAGGGCAGTTTCCTGTAAAGAGCTGCTTAACATTTGCACATCTTCCCCAAGTCACTTAGATGAATTCAGATTGGTCTAAACCAATCATGGCAGTCCCATTCGCCAAATTTGGCCGATGAGAATAGAGCTTCTGAGTGAGGTTTCTTAGCTCTTAAAAAAAAAAAAAAAAAAAAGATAAAACAGATACCAAGAAGAACTGGTCCCCTTTATTACTAGGATTCTCCAGAGAACAAATAGGATGTATGTACAGACAAAGAGAGAGACAGATTTATTATAAGTACTTGGCTCTGCAGTTACGGAGGCTGGTAAGTTCCAAAAGTGACATGGTAAGTCAGCAAGCTGGAGGCCCAGGAGAGCTTACGGTGTAGTTCCGGTCTGAGTCTGAAGGCTGAGAACCAGGAAGCAATGGTGTAGTTCTAGTCTGAAAGCCAGTGGGCCCAAGATTCTGGAGCAGCCAAAGGTTCCGTTTGAGTCCAAAGGCCGGAAGAAAGTTGATGTCCCAGTTTGAAGGCAGTCAAGCAGAAGGATTCTCTCTTACCTGGGGAGAAGGTCACTCTTTTTGCTCTATTCAGGCCTTCAACTAATTGGATGAGGCTCACCCACATTAGGGAGGGCAATCTGCCTTAGTCATTTAATCTCATCCCCAAACACCTTCACAGAAACACCCAGAATAATGTTTGACTGAATATCTGGGCAACTGGTGTCCCAGTCAAGTTGACACATAAAATTAACCATCACATTCTCTTTCTGCCTTAGTGTATGTTATGGGTTGATCACGTTCCGTTAGAAAGATATATTGAAGTCCTAACCCGTGGTACTTCAGAAGGTGACCTTGTTTGGGAATGGTGTCACTGCAGATGTAAGAGGTTAAGATGAGGTCATACTGGAGTAGGGTGGGCCCTGATCCAATATGCCTGGTGTCCTTATAAAAACAGGGAAATATGGACACAGATACAGAGAGAACGCCATGTGACGATAGAGGCAGAGACTAGAATTATGCAGCTGTGAGCCAAGGAGCTCCAGGGATTTTGCAACACCAGAAGCTAAAGGCATGGAACAGATTCCTCAACAGGGCTTTCAAAAAGAACCAACCTTGCTGACACCTTATTTTCTGACTTCTGGCCTCTGGAACTGTGAGACAAAACATTTCTGTTGTCTTAAACCACCCAGTTTGAGATACTTAGTTACAACAGCCCTAGGGAACTAACACTGTGTGTGAAGGTGTGATGCCTGGGGCTGCTGGACCATCTTGCTACTATGAGGGGGCCTGAGAATGACACACTGAGAGTGGCAGTGCAGAGACGGAAAAACCTGGGTCTTTTGATAAATTTGTTGAGGTTCTGAAATAACCAGCTCAGAAAGACCCCCGCCTCTATATTTCTTATAATATGAGATAGTACATACCCTTATTTTTTCAACCATTTGGGATTGAGTTTTCTGATATTTGCTGACAAGTGCATCTGACTGATGGATGGATCCCATAGCTTCCCAGTTCAGACAGATTCTTCCTTCTGTGTTCCTTGTCTTAGTGAATGGCATTACCATCCATCCAGATGCCCAAGTTTCACAAAGGGGAAACTTGGTAGTCATCTTTTTTTTAAAAATTTTATTTATTTTGGCTGCTTTGGGTCTTCGTTGCTGAGCGCGGGCTTTCTCTAGTTGCAGCGAGCGGGGGCTACTCTTCGTTGCGGTGAGTGGGCTTCTCATTGCGGTGGCTTCTCTTGTTGCAGAGCACGGGATCTAAGGGCGTGGGCTTCAGTAGTTGCAGCACACGGGCTCAGTAGTTGTGGCACATGGGCCCTAGGGTGCGCGGGCTCAGTAGCTGTGCCTTGCGGGCTCTAGAGCGTAGGCTCAGTAGTTGTGGCCCAAGGGGTTAGTTGCTCCACTGCATGTGGGATCTTCCTGGACCAGGGCTCGAACCTGTGTCCCCTGCATTGGCAGGCAGATTCTTAACCACTGCACCACCAGGGAAGTCCTAGTAGTCATCTTTGATGCCTTCCTTTTTTTCATCTCCCCAGCTGAATCATTCATCAGGCCCTGACAATATTACCTCTTTATTGGCTTTCAGTCTGCCCAGGCATCAATACCTTGGTACTGCCCTCCCTTATATGTGTTACCACAACAGCTTAACTGGACTCTCTGTGTCAAATCCTGATCAACTTAAACCATCCTCCTCACCAGAGCCAGAGTGATATTCTATAATGTATAACTGTCCCAATCTCTGCTTGGCAGAAAGTTGTTCAGTTGTGCTTTAAGCCTGAAATGGATGGAAATTGACCAGACGCACATCCTCTGCATTCCATAGTTCCAGAGTCTCTCATCTCCTGGCAGATTTTAAGGGCAGATCGTACCCTTTTGTCTCTCATCTTTTTCCATACTCCAAACCATCAGTAGATATCACTTCCTAATTTCATAAGTTTCACTCTGTTTTACTAATCCTAAATATAAACAGAATTGTTCAAAAGGAGACCATTCTATTTTTAAAGTACTTTGTGATATATGTATGAGCTTTTCATGGTGGAACTAAGGACATGGCCCTTTCTTGTTCTTTCAGAACCTGAACATACATGTAAAAACAGGATCCATTTTTGAGCGATGTGAAACTGCAGTTTATTTGTAATTAACTGCCTTTAAGACAATGTTCAAGCCCAAACTCCTTAGCACGGTGTTCATTTCCATTCATGATCTAGTTTCTGGTTGCTATTTTAGCTTCATCTTTTATCACTCATCCCGTGGTCAGACTTGAAGCTGTTGAAGTTATCACTCTCTCTCTTGCCTCAGGGTCTTTGCACATGCAGCTCCCTCAAGATGAAATGTGTTAACCAAAAATTCCAAGAATGGAGGGAAAAAAAGAGTTTCTTTGGGGTTTGTTAGGACCGCAGCCCAGGAAGCACAAATCCCAGGAAGCACTTGAATTGTGTTCTGCTGGACTACAAAATGGGGGAGGCTTATAAAGGTACGCCCCTGCATCCGCCAAGATTACAAAAATTGTTTGTCAAGAATTAGGGTTGGAGCTGGCAAGAAGTAAGGGTGCTTGTTAAGTCAGGATTAGTTGGGGTTCTAAATGATTACTGCATAGTTTTGAAGGGGGGTGCTTTGAAACTACAAGGTTGCAGCTAGCTGCTGCTAGCAGATACTGTTTTTGAAAACGGCTGATGGTATCCTTGAGTTTGATAACAGTTCAGAAAATTCAAGTTCTCAGTGATGCAGGATTGTGTCTGAAACCACATCCACAATGGCCACCCGGCTCTATTTTGGATGCCTGAACCATGGTTACTCCATTTTGATTTTTGAGTGATCTTAAGTATGTCATCAAATTCTACCCACTTCTCTTGGCCAACTCATTCTTCAAGCCTCAACTCAGACACTCCCTCCTCCTCCAGGAGACCTTTTCTGACATGCTGCTATTTTTCGGTTGGGTATTTTCAGGTTCTAGAAACAACGCTGGTGCTAAGGGGAACATGGCCTGGGAGGCTCCTTGCTGTGGTGGCAAAAGCACTGGAGAGAGTGTGAAGAGAACTAAGTTCCCACCTTGGAGTCTGCCACTAAGGAAGCTGTGGGACCTCAGGGAAGTCCCTTCTCCTCTTGGGGGTGTCAGTCGCTCTGCCTATTGAATAAGGGAGCAGGACTATATCAATGGCTTCGAAACTATGTCCTTCAGAGCCCAGGGACTCCAGAGACAGAGCCCAGGTAAGGAGCAAAAGGAGGGCAAGACAACCCCTGGATCCCATCTTCTTATTCCATTCAGGTTTTATTAATATCTGCATCATATATTGGGATTTCATCAGAGTTGGGGGAAAAAAGACGAATTATGAGCTTAAAAGTGTTAGAAAACCGTAGATCCTTCTAATTAAAGTCTTGTTCAGCTCAAAGATTCTGCTGTAACACAGGCAGATGAAGAGAGGGAGATGGGTGAGGAAACAAAGGTGATGATGGCAATGTCTGTGAGAGGAAGTGAGGCGAGCCTGGCAACCCAGCCAATCGCTTTGGTCCTGTCAAAGCTGGTCCGGGTGGTCCAGAAGCAAGAGGCTTTGTGATGAGACTGGACATTAGGGGTTTGGAGTCAAAAGTTTGGGTCTTTGGGATTTCAAACCAGTGGCTCACACCCTTAATGCTCAGTAGAATCACCTGGGAGCTTTTAAGAAACACTGATGGCAGAAGCAACTCCTCAGACAACTGAACCAGTCTCTAGCGGTAGAGCGGAGGCATTTGGTGATTCTGAAGCATCTCAAGCCTGGGAGAGGAAGTACTGTGATTGTCTTGCCCACCGTCATATTCCTGGTGCCCAGCAAATACGATATGCAGAGGCAACAGCAAATATTTGTTGAATAAGTGAGTAAATGAGTTTAATATTAGCAACGGATAGCTTATATCTCCTTATTTGGGTTATTGCAACTTGCCGAGGTTTAGTTTTCTCAGATGTAAGATGAGAAAAGGCATTTCTACCTGAAGTGATGCTTTGAGAATTACAAATATGCCAAGTACCTTGCACAGCACATGGTATATTGTAGTTGATTAATAAAAAGGTAATACCATCATTTGTGGCAATTGGTGTTGCTCAGATTTGGAGCAAAAAATACTGAGTTCCAGTTTGGCTGCATTGTATCGGTCAGGATAGGCTAAATTATGCTGTGGTGACAAACAACCCCTAAATCTCAGGGGTATAACACAGCAAAGGTTTATTTTTCCCCCTATGACTTGTCCATCACAGTGTGGCTGGGGGCTGTCAGAGTCTCAGTCATAGGGAACGTTGTCAGTCACCATGAGGGTAAAGAGGAATCTTCCGGGCAAACACCCAGCTCAGGAGTGACCCACTTCCCTTCCACTCACGACTGATTGGCCTACCTAGTCACAAGGTTCTATCAACCACAGGGGCCCAGAAAGTTCAATCATCCCAGGTGCCCAGAAGGCAGAGAATGGAAAGTTACATTGACGAGTGACAAGAATGATTAGGAGGGCTGTTCCCAATGGTCCTGCATGACTCTGGACACACCCAACTCTGAACACACCCAACTCTGAACAATGACAGTGGGTGTCAATGACAGCTTGAGAAACAAGGAACCCTGGGCATCTGCTGTGTTTTGATACCCAACACTGAGTCCTCCTTCTTTTGGAGTCAGCACTCAGACATAATTTTCAAACAACCTAAGGAGATCTAATTTATGTACCACAAATCTCACCAGTTTTAAACATACAATTCAAGGATGTTTAGTAAATTTATAGAGTTGTGGAACCCTCACCACAATCCAGCATTTCCATCACCTCATGCCTAGTTGAAGTCAACCCCCACTCACACACCCAGCCTCAAGCAAATATTAATCTGTTTTCTGTCTTACATAATGGCCTTTTCTGAACATTTGAAATTGTACAATATATAGTCTATTGTGTCTGGCTTCTTTCATTTCACATGATGTTTTTGAAGTTCATCCATGTTGTAGCATTATAGGGGGTTCAAAGGATTTCGGGGCTGATCAAGGAAAAAATATGACCAGGAGGGGCAGTAACACACAACAAGCTTCATTGAGTGGTGCTTAGGATTACATGAAAGGGGAAGTCCCTTTCAGAATGAGACCATCCAGATGCTTATGGGTCTGGGGCCACCATCTGGAAGGGGAGGGGAGCAAGGGAACTAAGAGAGAGCTGGATCATAAAGGGGGCTTGTGTGTCTAGGTGATGTCACTCAGCAGTGCATGGTAGTCTCTGGGTAGAGAGAGACGGACAGCAGCAGCTTGGGGTCTTTCTGGCCCAGGGCATATCTTTTCAATTGCTAGCAGATAAAGGGTGAGGTTTAGTGGAACATGCAAAGCAGGGAAGTTTAACTGGCTAAAAATCTGCTTGTCTAGACTATATTTAGAATAATTGGATGTGTAACAAATTGAGTTTCATCAGGATTTTTTGCTAATGGGTCTCAGTCTGCAGAAATAAACAACCTAGGGGCCAATACACAGAAGCCATATTTGGCTCATTTATACAACAAGCATGTATCAGTATTTCTTTTCGTTTTTTGCTGAATTATATTCCATTGTATAGATATACCACATTTTGTTTATCTATTCATCAGTTGATGAACATGTGATCATTTCCAATATTTGACTATTATAAATAATATTGCTATGACCTTTCAAGAACAGGTCTCTTTGTTGAAATATGTTTTCATTTCTCTTGGGTAGAGTCCTGGGAGTGGCATAGCTAGGTCCTATGCTAACTTTATATTTACCGTTTTAAGAAATTGCCAAGCTGTTTTCCAAAGCAGCTGGATACATTTTACATTCCCACCAGCAATGTATGAGGGGTCTAATTTCCCCACATCCTTGCTAACTTTTGTTATTGTCTGTCTTTTGATTATAGCCATTCTAGTTGGTACAAAGTGGTGTCTCATTGTGGTTTCAATTCACGTTCCCCAATGACTAATGATTTTGAGCATTTTTTCATGTGTTTATCAGTGACTGATGTATCTTCCTTGGTGATATGTCTATTCAAATCTTGTGCCCGTTCTTAAATTGAATTGCTGTCTTCTTTATTTTGTTATTTATTCTGGATACAAGTCTTTTACCAGATATACAATTTGCAAATATTTTCTCTCAGTCCATGACTTATTTCTTCATTTTCTTAATAGTTGGAGGGACAAAGGTGTTAATTTTGATGAAATCCAATTTATCAATTTTTTTTTCTTTTATGGATCATGCTTTTGGTGTTGAATCTAAGAACTCTTTGTCTAATCCAAGGTCACAAGGATTTGTTCCTATTTTTTCTTTCTAGAAGTTCTATAGTTTTAGCTCTTAAACTAAAGCTTAGTTATGATTTTGGATTAATTTTTTACATATGGTGTGAAGTAAGGATATTCATTTGTCATGTGGATATTCAATTCTCCCAGCACTGTTTGTTGAAAAGACTATTCTTTGCCCATTGAATTGTCTTGGCATCTTTGTTGAAAATCAATTGACCATAAATGTTATGTCTTTATTTCTAGACTCAATTCTTTTTAATTTAAATATATGTATCTCCTTATGCCATTGTCACATTGTCTTGATTACTATAGCTTTATAATAAGTTTTGAAGTGAAAGTTCTCCCACATTTTTCTTCTTTTTCAAAACTGACTTTGCTATTCTGAGACTTTTGCCTTTTTGTATATATTTTAGGATCAGCTTGTTAATTTCTGAAAAAAAAACCTTCTAGAATTTTAATAGAGATTATGTTGAATCTATAGATTATTATGGGGATAACTAACTTATTAACAATTTTGTCTTCTAATCCATGAACTTGGATTGTCTCTGAATATATTCAGATCTTCATTAATTTCTCTCAGTAATTTTCAGTGCACAAGTCTTACACTTTATTGGTTAATCTATTATCAAATATTTTATCCTTTTGGATGCTATCGTGAATGAAATTGCTTTCTTTTTTTTTTTTTTTTTTTTTTTTTGCTGACAAGTGCATCTGACTGATGGATGGATCCCATAGCTTCCCAGTTCAGACAGATTCTTCCTTCTGTGTTCCTTGTCTTAGTGAATGGCATTACCATCCATCCAGATGCCCAAGTTTCACAAAGGGGAAACTTGGTAGTCATCTTTTTTTTAAAAATTTTATTTATTTTGGCTGCTTTGGGTCTTCGTTGCTGAGCGCGGGCTTTCTCTAGTTGCAGCGAGCGGGGGCTACTCTTCGTTGCGGTGAGTGGGCTTCTCATTGCGGTGACTTCTCTTGTTGCAGAGCACGGGATCTAAGGGCGTGGGCTTCAGTAGTTGCAGCACACGGGCTCAGTAGTTGTGGCACATGGGCCCTAGGGTGCGCGGGCTCAGTAGCTGTGCCTTGCGGGCTCTAGAGCGTAGGCTCAGTAGTTGTGGCCCAAGGGGTTAGTTGCTCCACTGCATGTGGGATCTTCCTGGACCAGGGCTCGAACCTGTGTCCCCTGCATTGGCAGGCAGATTCTTAACCACTGCACCACCAGGGAAGTCCTAGTAGTCATCTTTGATGCCTTCCTTTTTTTCATCTCCCCAGCTGAATCATTCATCAGGCCCTGACAATATTACCTCTTTATTGGCTTTCAGTCTGCCCAGGCATCAATACCTTGGTACTGCCCTCCCTTATATGTGTTACCACAACAGCTTAACTGGACTCTCTGTGTCAAATCCTGATCAACTTAAACCATCCTCCTCACCAGAGCCAGAGTGATATTCTATAATGTATAACTGTCCCAATCTCTGCTTGGCAGAAAGTTGTTCAGTTGTGCTTTAAGCCTGAAATGGATGGAAATTGACCAGACGCACATCCTCTGCATTCCATAGTTCCAGAGTCTCTCATCTCCTGGCAGATTTTAAGGGCAGATCGTACCCTTTTGTCTCTCATCTTTTTCCATACTCCAAACCATCAGTAGATATCACTTCCTAATTTCATAAGTTTCACTCTGTTTTACTAATCCTAAATATAAACAGAATTGTTCAAAAGGAGACCATTCTATTTTTAAAGTACTTTGTGATATATGTATGAGCTTTTCATGGTGGAACTAAGGACATGGCCCTTTCTTGTTCTTTCAGAACCTGAACATACATGTAAAAACAGGATCCATTTTTGAGCGATGTGAAACTGCAGTTTATTTGTAATTAACTGCCTTTAAGACAATGTTCAAGCCCAAACTCCTTAGCACGGTGTTCATTTCCATTCATGATCTAGTTTCTGGTTGCTATTTTAGCTTCATCTTTTATCACTCATCCCGTGGTCAGACTTGAAGCTGTTGAAGTTATCACTCTCTCTCTTGCCTCAGGGTCTTTGCACATGCAGCTCCCTCAAGATGAAATATGTTAACCAAAAATTCCAAGAATGGAGGGAAAAAAAGAGTTTCTTTGGGGTTTGTTAGGACCGCAGCCCAGGAAGCACAAATCCAAGGAAGCACTTGAATTGTGTTCTGCTGGACTACAAAATGGGGGAGGCTTATAAAGGTACGCCCCTGCATCCGCCAAGATTACAAAAATTGTTTGTCAAGAATTAGGGTTGGAGCTGGCAAGAAGTAAGGGTGCTTGTTAAGTCAGGATTAGTTGGGGTTCTAAATGATTACTGCATAGTTTTGAAGGGGGGTGCTTTGAAACTACAAGGTTGCAGCTAGCTGCTGCTAGCAGATACTGTTTTTGAAAACGGCTGATGGTATCCTTGAGTTTGATAACAGTTCAGAAAATTCAAGTTCTCAGTGATGCAGGATTGTGTCTGAAACCACATCCACAATGGCCACCCGGCTCTATTTTGGATGCCTGAACCATGGTTACTCCATTTTGATTTTTGAGTGATCTTAAGTATGTCATCAAATTCTACCCACTTCTCTTGGCCAACTCATTCTTCAAGCCTCAACTCAGACACTCCCTCCTCCTCCAGGAGA
This sequence comes from Physeter macrocephalus, assembly GCF_002837175.3. Lineage (NCBI taxonomy): Eukaryota > Metazoa > Chordata > Mammalia > Artiodactyla > Physeteridae > Physeter > Physeter macrocephalus. The sequence continues at coordinate 92,954,726 of NC_041220.1, read as the reverse complement.
CCTTTTCTGACATGCTGCTATTTTTCGGTTGGGTATTTTCAGGTTCTAGAAACAACGCTGGTGCTAAGGGGAACATGGCCTGGGAGGCTCCTTGCTGTGGTGGCAAAAGCACTGGAGAGAGTGTGAAGAGAACTAAGTTCCCACCTTGGAGTCTGCCACTAAGGAAGCTGTGGGACCTCAGGGAAGTCCCTTCTCCTCTTGGGGGTGTCAGTCGCTCTGCCTATTGAATAAGGGAGCAGGACTATATCAATGGCTTCGAAACTATGTCCTTCAGAGCCCAGGGACTCCAGAGACAGAGCCCAGGTAAGGAGCAAAAGGAGGGCAAGACAACCCCTGGATCCCATCTTCTTATTCCATTCAGGTTTTATTAATATCTGCATCATATATTGGGATTTCATCAGAGTTGGGGGAAAAAAGACGAATTATGAGCTTAAAAGTGTTAGAAAACCGTAGATCCTTCTAATTAAAGTCTTGTTCAGCTCAAAGATTCTGCTGTAACACAGGCAGATGAAGAGAGGGAGATGGGTGAGGAAACAAAGGTGATGATGGCAATGTCTGTGAGAGGAAGTGAGGCGAGCCTGGCAACCCAGCCAATCGCTTTGGTCCTGTCAAAGCTGGTCCGGGTGGTCCAGAAGCAAGAGGCTTTGTGATGAGACTGGACATTAGGGGTTTGGAGTCAAAAGTTTGGGTCTTTGGGATTTCAAACCAGTGGCTCACACCCTTAATGCTCAGTAGAATCACCTGGGAGCTTTTAAGAAACACTGATGGCAGAAGCAACTCCTCAGACAACTGAACCAGTCTCTAGCGGTAGAGCGGAGGCATTTGGTGATTCTGAAGCATCTCAAGCCTGGGAGAGGAAGTACTGTGATTGTCTTGCCCACCGTCATATTCCTGGTGCCCAGCAAATACGATATGCAGAGGCAACAGCAAATATTTGTTGAATAAGTGAGTAAATGAGTTTAATATTAGCAACGGATAGCTTATATCTCCTTATTTGGGTTATTGCAACTTGCCGAGGTTTAGTTTTCTCAGATGTAAGATGAGAAAAGGCATTTCTACCTGAAGTGATGCTTTGAGAATTACAAATATGCCAAGTACCTTGCACAGCACATGGTATATTGTAGTTGATTAATAAAAAGGTAATACCATCATTTGTGGCAATTGGTGTTGCTCAGATTTGGAGCAAAAAATACTGAGTTCCAGTTTGGCTGCATTGTATCGGTCAGGATAGGCTAAATTATGCTGTGGTGACAAACAACCCCTAAATCTCAGGGGTATAACACAGCAAAGGTTTATTTTTCCCCCTATGACTTGTCCATCACAGTGTGGCTGGGGGCTGTCAGAGTCTCAGTCATAGGGAACGTTGTCAGTCACCATGAGGGTAAAGAGGAATCTTCCGGGCAAACACCCAGCTCAGGAGTGACCCACTTCCCTTCCACTCACGACTGATTGGCCTACCTAGTCACAAGGTTCTATCAACCACAGGGGCCCAGAAAGTTCAATCATCCCAGGTGCCCAGAAGGCAGAGAATGGAAAGTTACATTGACGAGTGACAAGAATGATTAGGAGGGCTGTTCCCAATGGTCCTGCATGACTCTGGACACACCCAACTCTGAACACACCCAACTCTGAACAATGACAGTGGGTGTCAATGACAGCTTGAGAAACAAGGAACCCTGGGCATCTGCTGTGTTTTGATACCCAACACTGAGTCCTCCTTCTTTTGGAGTCAGCACTCAGACATAATTTTCAAACAACCTAAGGAGATCTAATTTATGTACCACAAATCTCACCAGTTTTAAACATACAATTCAAGGATGTTTAGTAAATTTATAGAGTTGTGGAACCCTCACCACAATCCAGCATTTCCATCACCTCATGCCTAGTTGAAGTCAACCCCCACTCACACACCCAGCCTCAAGCAAATATTAATCTGTTTTCTGTCTTACATAATGGCCTTTTCTGAACATTTGAAATTGTACAATATATAGTCTATTGTGTCTGGCTTCTTTCATTTCACATGATGTTTTTGAAGTTCATCCATGTTGTAGCATTATAGGGGGTTCAAAGGATTTCGGGGCTGATCAAGGAAAAAATATGACCAGGAGGGGCAGTAACACACAACAAGCTTCATTGAGTGGTGCTTAGGATTACATGAAAGGGGAAGTCCCTTTCAGAATGAGACCATCCAGATGCTTATGGGTCTGGGGCCACCATCTGGAAGGGGAGGGGAGCAAGGGAACTAAGAGAGAGCTGGATCCTAAAGGGGGCTTGTGTGTCTAGGTGATGTCACTCAGCAGTGCATGGTAGTCTCTGGGTAGAGAGAGACGGACAGCAGCAGCTTGGGGTCTTTCTGGCCCAGGGCATATCTTTTCAATTGCTAGCAGATATAGGGTGAGGTTTAGTGGAACATGCAAAGCAGGGAAGTTTAACTGGCTAAAAATCTGCTTGTCTAGACTATATTTAGAATAATTGGATGTGTAACAAATTGAGTTTCATCAGGATTTTTTGCTAATGGGTCTCAGTCTGCAGAAATAAACAACCTAGGGGCCAATACACAGAAGCCATATTTGGCTCATTTATACAACAAGCATGTATCAGTATTTCTTTTCGTTTTTTGCTGAATTATATTCCATTGTATAGATATACCACATTTTGATTATCTATTCATCAGTTGATGAACATGTGATCATTTCCAATATTTGACTATTATAAATAATATTGCTATGACCTTTCAAGAACAGGTCTCTTTGTTGAAATATGTTTTCATTTCTCTTGGGTAGAGTCCTGGGAGTGGCATAGCTAGGTCCTATGCTAACTTTATATTTACCGTTTTAAGAAATTGCCAAGCTGTTTTCCAAAGCAGCTGGATACATTTTACATTCCCACCAGCAATGTATGAGGGGTCTAATTTCCCCACATCCTTGCTAACTTTTGTTATTGTCTGTCTTTTGATTATAGCCATTCTAGTTGGTACAAAGTGGTGTCTCATTGTGGTTTCAATTCACGTTCCCCAATGACTAATGATGTTGAGCATTTTTTCATGTGTTTATCAGTGACTGATGTATCTTCCTTGGTGATATGTCTATTCAAATCTTGTGCCCGTTCTTAAATTGAATTGCTGTCTTCTTTATTTTGTTATTTATTCTGGATACAAGTCTTTTACCAGATATACAATTTGCAAATATTTTCTCTCAGTCCATGACTTATTTCTTCATTTTCTTAATAGTTGGAGGGACAAAGGTGTTAATTTTGATGAAATCCAATTTATCAATTTTTTTTTCTTTTATGGATCATGCTTTTGGTGTTGAATCTAAGAACTCTTTGTCTAATCCAAGGTCACAAGGATTTGTTCCTATTTTTTCTTTCTAGAAGTTCTATAGTTTTAGCTCTTAAACTAAAGCTTAGTTATGATTTTGGATTAATTTTTTACATATGGTGTGAAGTAAGGATATTCATTTGTCATGTGGATATTCAATTCTCCCAGCACTGTTTGTTGAAAAGACTATTCTTTGCCCATTGAATTGTCTTGGCATCTTTGTTGAAAATCAATTGACCATAAATGTTATGTCTTTATTTCTAGACTCAATTCTTTTTAATTTAAATATATGTATCTCCTTATGCCATTGTCACATTGTCTTGATTACTATAGCTTTATAATAAGTTTTGAAGTGAAAGTTCTCCCACATTTTTCTTCTTTTTCAAAACTGACTTTGCTATTCTGAGACTTTTGCCTTTTTGTATATATTTTAGGATCAGCTTGTTAATTTCTGAAAAAAAAACCTTCTAGAATTTTAATAGAGATTATGTTGAATCTATAGATTATTATGGGGATAACTAACTTATTAACAATTTTGTCTTCTAATCCATGAACTTGGATTGTCTCTGAATGTATTCAGATCTTCATTAATTTCTCTCAGTAATTTTCAGTGCACAAGTCTTACACTTTATTGGTTAATCTATTATCAAATATTTTATCCTTTTGGATGCTATCGTGAATGAAATTGCTTTCTTTTTTTTTTTTTTTTTTTTTTGCGGTACGCGGGCCTCTCACTGTATGGCCTCTCCCATTGTGGAGCACAGGCTCCGGACACGCAGGCTCAGCGGCCATGGCTCACAGGCCCAGCTGCTCCGCGGCATGTGGGATCTTCCTGGACCGGGGCACGAACCCATGTCCCCTGTATCGGCAGGCGGACTCTCAACCACTGCGCCACCAGGGAAGCCCTCTCCCTATATTTTTAATCTGCTTTCTTGTCAGCTATGCAGCTCCTTTCAACCTCTTCCAAGTTGGCTCACGGGCCCAGCCACTCCGCGGCACGTGGGATCTTCCCGGACTGGGGCATGAACCTGTGTCCCCTGCATCAGCAGGTGGACTCTCAACCACTGCGCCACCAGGGAAGCCCTGAAATTGCTTTCTTAATTTCATTTTGTGGATTGTTAGTTACTGTTATGTAGAAATACAATTGATTTTTGTATAATGATCTTCTACCCTGGACCTTGATGTACTCATATATTATTTCTAGTAGTTTAAAAAGAAAATTGTATGGATTCCTTAGAATTTTCTCCATATGGGATTATGTAATCTGCAAATAGAGACAATTTTACTTCCACCTTTTAATCTGGATAGTTTTAATTAAAATTTTTTTGCACTGATTCACTAGCTAAAACCTCTAGCAAAATGGTAAACAGAGGGGCTTCCCTGGTGGCGCAGTGGTTGAGAGTCCGCCTGCCGATGCAGGGCAAACGGGTTCGTGCCCCGGTCCGGGAAGATCCCACAAGCTGCGGAGCGGCTGGGCCCGTGAGCCATGGCCGCTGAGCCTGCGCGTCCG
>NC_041220.1:92933915-92949714 GCF_002837175.3 Physeter macrocephalus | reverse complement strand
GCCTGTGCTCCGCAGCGGGAGAGGCCGCGGCAGAGGGAGGCCCGCATACCACAAAAAAAAAAAAAAAAAAAAAAAAAAAAATGGTAAATAGAAAGTGAAGAGAGAGGACATCCTTGCTTTGTTCCTGATCTTAAGGGGAAGGCATTAAGTCTTTCACCTTTAAGTATGATATTTAGCTGTAAATTGAGGAAGTTCCCTTCTATTCCTAGTTTGTCAAAAAATTTTATTTGAATGAGTGTTGGATTTGGTTAAATGCTTTTTCTGCACCTATTGAGATAATCATTTGGCTTTATTCTCTTAATATGGTGCTTTACATTAATTAATGTTCAGATGTTAAACCAATCTTGCATTACTGAGATAAATCCTACATGGTCATGGTATATAATTCTTTTTTATATGTTTCTAGATTCATTTAGCTAATATTTTGTTGAGGATTTTTTCATCTATATTCCTGAGGATATTAGTCTGTAGTTTTATTGTCTTGTTATATCTCTGTCTGACTTTGGCATCAGGGTAATACTGGCTTCATAGAATGATTTGGGAAGTGTTTCCACTCCCTGTATTTTCTGGAAGGGTTTCTGAAGGATTGGTATTATTTATTATTTAAATACTTGATAGAATTCACTAATGAAGCCATCTGGGTCTGGAGTTTTTTTGCATGTTCAGGAGAAGATTTTTATTTACTGGTTCAATTTTTTTGTTGTTATAGGTCTTCATATTTTAAAAATTTCTTCTTGAGTCCATTTTGATTGTATTTTTCTAGAAATTTGTCAATTTCATTTAAATTGTCTGGTTAGTTGCCATAACATTGTTCATACTAATCCTTTATAATTCCTTTACTGTAGAATCCTCTCTTTCATTTCTGATTTTTGTCATTTCTGTCTTCTCTCTCTCTCTTTTTTTTTTTTTTGGTCGATGTAGCAAAAAGTTGGTCAATTTTTTAAAATATTTTCAAAGAACCAGATTTTGGTTCTATTACTTTTTCAGTGTTATTTTGTTTTCTATTTTGTCCACTATAATTTTTATTATTTCCTTTCTCTGTTTGCTTTGGGTTTAGTCTGTTCCTTTTTTTTTTTAGTTTCTTAAGGTGGAAGCTTAGGTTATTGATTTGAGATCTTTCTTGTTTTATAATATAAGCATTAAAACTATATATTTTCCTATTAGCACTGTTTTAGCTGCATCTCATAAATTTTTGATATGTTGTGTTTTCATTTTCATTCATTTAAAAATATTTTAAAATTTCCCTTGTAATTTTTTTTCTTTGACTCATTGGTTATTTTGAAGTGTGTTATTTAATTTCCAACTATTTATGGATTTCCTGATTTTATTTCTGTTGCTGGATTTTAATTTAATTCCTTGTTATTGAACTGCCCCCTACCTCCCCCAGCATTCTCACTGCCTTTCGGCTTTCACTGTTTCTAATAAGGAGTCAGCTGTTAACTTTATTGTTGTCTCTCTGTATGTGATGAGTCATTTTTCTCTTGTTTCTTTCAAGCTTGCCTTTAGCTTTCAACAGATGAATTAGAGTTTTCATCTTTTCTGGATATATGCCCAGGAGTGGGATTACTGGATCATATGGCAACTCTATTTTTAGTTTTTTAAAGAGCCTCCATACTGTTTTCCATAATGTAATGTAATGTAAGTTTTCCAACTTACATTCCCACCAACAGTGTAGGAGGGTTCCGTTTTCTCCACACCCCCTCCAGCATTTATTGTTTGTGGACTTTTTGATGATGGCCATTCTGACTAGTATGAGGTGATGCCTCATTGTAGTTTTAATTTGCATTTCTCTAATAATTAATGATAATGAGCATCTTTTCATGTGCCTGTTGGCCATCTGTATGTCTTCTTTGGAGAAATGTCTATTTAGATCTTCTGCCCATTTTTTGATTGGGTTGTTTGTTTTTTTGATATTAAGCTGTATGAGCTGTTTGCATATTTTGAAAATTAAGCCATCATTGGTAGCATCATTAGCAAATATTTTCTCCCAGTCTGTATGTTGTCTTTTCATTTTGTTTATGATTTCCTTTGCTGTGCAAAAGCTTATAGGTTTGATTAGGTCCCATTTGTTTATTTTTGCTTTTATTTCTTTTGCCTGGGAGACTGACCTAAGAGGATATTGCTATGATTTATGTCAGAGAATGTTTTGCCTTTGTTCTCTTCTAGGAGTTATATGAGGTCATGTCTTATATTTAAGTCTTTAAGCCATTTTGATTTTATTTTTGTGTATGGTGTGAGGGACTGTTCTAACTTCATTGATTTATATGCGGCTGTCCAACTTTCCCGACACCATTTGCTGAAGAGACTGTCTTTTCTCCATTGTATATTCTTGCCTCCCTTGTTGAAGATTAATTGACTGTAGGTGTGTGTATATGATGTAGTTAGATGTAGGTCTATTTGTATTTATACTAGTTGGAGTTCATAGAACTTCTTGAATCTGTAGATTCATGTTTCTTATCAAATTTGGGGATTTTTTTTGGCCATTATTTCTTCTAATATTTTTATGGCATTTCTCTCACTTCTCTCCTGAAATTCCCATTATATGCATGTTGGCATGCTCAATGGAGTCTTACCACTGTTTGAGTCTCTGTTCAATTTTGTTTTTCTTCTTTTGTTCTTCAGATTTTATAATTTTTGTTGATTTATATTCAAGCTCCCTTTCACTTACTTTACTTTTCAACTGTAAATTTTCCATATGGCTCTTTTCAAAACATAATTTCTATCTGTTTGTTGATATTCTCTGTTTGATGAGTCATTGTCACCATACTTTCCCTTAATTTTAAAATGTGATTTCTTTTAGCTCTGAACATATTTTTACTAGCTGCTTTGAAGTTTTATTTCTGCTAAGTCCACCGTCTTATAGGACTTCTCAGAGACAGTTTCTATTGACTGCTTTTTCCCCTGAGCTCTTTCCACTTTCCTGTTTCTTCAAATGTCTTATAATCTTTTACTGGAAACTAGACATTTTAGATAATATATTGTAGCAACTCTGGATTCTCATTCCCTCTCTGGGAGTTGTTGTTATCATTGTTTTTTTGTTTGTTTATTGACTTGCTTGGACTTATTTGGTAGAGTCTCTCTTTACTTCAGCCTGTGACAGATTATGTCTTAACTAAGTTTTCTTTTTTGTTCTTGTTTGTGTTTCTAAGCTCGCCTTCCGACAATTCACCCTTAGTTCAGTATAGGTTAGTAATTGATCAGAGGTTGTGCTCAAGCACATTGAGCCAGTAAGCCTTCCACCCTTTGCTCATATATCTCTATATGGATTTGGAAACACATTTAAAGTTCAGGCAGTTTATAAATTTGCTTCTCTTTTACTTTATTCTGACCTTGTTTGTGTCTTCTCTGCATGTACACAGAACTTCACATTTTTTCAGGGATATGTATTTAGCTATGTAGATAGCTAGTCTTCTCCAGCCTCTCCTGAATATGCACTTAGCCTGGAGCATGATTACAGCCTTTGAGACCTCTAGGGATAATCTGGGCTTATTGAGGCCCACTATGCCTGTCTAGTTCCCTTGATGTTCTCATCAAATTTCTGGCTATGCTTCTAGTCTCCTACCAATGTCCCAACCAATACCCCAACCAATATCACAACCTCAGACTAACAGTGACATTGACCTTCCCCCAATTTTTGCTAATAAAATCAGTACTTTTTCTCATGATGTCTGAAGGCATGGGATTTCTTCCATGTTCCCTCCAAATCATATCAACCTTCTCTGGAAAAAATGCAGTTGGTTTTCAGAGCTTGCCCTGCCCTGGTAGACCTATTATACTGATGGAACTGAAGGGATGATAGGAACAGTTGAAATCTAAAACATCATAGAATCCAGTTGTCCTTAGCCAAGTTTCAGTAGGTTTACTTGAATAAACACTTCTCAATTTTTTGGTATGCCTTTGGTCAGTTTCCAGTGTCTCAAAGTTGTTTTTGACAATTCTGTCCGGTTTTACAGTTGTTCGGTGGCAGGAGAGGGAAGAATTTGTTAAGTTTCTCTCCCTGTCATTCTGGCAATCCCAGCTTTTCAATATAATTTTATGTCATTATGTCTCTATTGTGTGCTGCTTTGCTGAGACTGTTAACCAGAGGCCCCGCCCTTTTCTAGCCAGGAGATACACCTAAGACACAAGCTGAGTCATCACATTCTTTGGACTCAAATTTTAAATCTTGATGGGAATGATACAAAAATAGAAAATAAAGAGTTGTGCTTCATTAGCACACACTCTGACAAGATTCTCAATTATCTCTTGCTACCTACATTTCTGGGGCTCCCCTGGTTCCCATCATGTACAAAGCCTGGTTGTCTGGCCTTTCATCAGTTGTGGAAGGACTCCTATGTTCATCCAAAAAATACCTTTCCTGATCAAGTGAGTCAGACCCTGTTTCTGTTGCTTGCAAACAAAGAACCTGACTGATACAGCTTTTCAAAGGATGTGCAGAAGGGAATCTTTTAAAGACTCCAGATAAGAGGCCAATTATTCACTTGACAGTTTTCGGGATTGCCACAACACACATGTGCCTGTGGAAGCTCCTGAGGCGGTGGTGTGCTGTGTGTCTGATGAGATCCCACTGGAGGGGCCAAGTCTGCACCTGTCACCAGTCACAAAGAGGATCCAATTTTTATCCATTTCATCTGGAGAACCATCTGGGCTGGGAATAGCAGTAATAATAACAAATCATTGTCACCAGATTTCCTCATAGATAGCACTTTATTTTTGTTGCTCTTGTTAAAAATCATGTGTTCAAGTCTGCTGGTGAATAAGCAGCCAGCAATTGTTACAAAGGCTGTCCTGATCTGTCACGAGACTGAGTTGGGACAGGGTCTAGGAACATGGCAAAGAGAGACTTGGCTGCTGGTAGTCTTTTCTGGAGGGGCAGGAGGTTGGGAGGAAAGCCCCAGAGGCTATGGTAGAAGGAAGTCCTACTGAAATCCATGCAAGGGAACGTTGGGTAGCAATGGCTTACTTATCAACATCATGTATGACAATCTAGGGTTTTGTTTCATGAGGGCCAGCAGCAGGATGTGAATGCTTAAGTAAGCAATCTGTGATATTAAGTAGCATTAATAGAGGTATATCATCTTAAACAAGGGAGATGACAATTCTTCTTTATTCCATGCTTCTCAGAGCACACAACGTTACGTCTTATTTTGGCATCACATATTTTGCATGCTATAGACTAACAAGAACACATTCAGAGGAGAACAATCAAGATGGCAAACTGACCATGTGATGAACAATGGGAGGAAAAGAGGGCATTTCGTTTATGGAGGAGGAATTAAGAGGGTGGAATAGAGAAGGGGAGGTATGATAGCTATTTTTAGAGAACTGCAAGGCTGACAGGTGGAGGAAGGATAACATTTGTTCTCTCTGTTTCCAGGGGCAGATTTAGGATCAATGGGCAGAAGTTACACATAGACACATTTTAATTCCATACCCCTCTAAGTGAAATACTTAAATATATTTTCCCACAGGTCACCTGGAAATGTGTTTGCACCTTATAATTCCAGCCAACAAATGTATCGTTGTAAAGACTAAGCTGTTAATTTATAAGTACCTACACTGATAAATGACAGGTAGGTGATGGCTATATGACTTATGTATATATATACATAAGGTTACTTACTCTTAAAAAAAATTAAGGTTAGCAATTGTACTACAGGTTGTAACCTGTAATAGCAAATATATGCTTCCTATTTTAAATTAACTCACTGTACACACCCTATTTTATAAAAGAACTATGTGTATTTTAGGCATTTGTTTGCTGAAAGATGTTTAGGAGTTTTAAAGGAATTTGCAGAACCATGTGTAAGAGCTCAGAGAAATGGAAGATACACTAATAAAACCTTAAAGAAGAGATCAAGTAGCTGACAAGTGACAGACTAACAGCGAGGAAAGAGTGGGAATTAGAAGAAGAGCAAACAGTTCTACAACTGTCAGTTAGAAGGAGCAGAGGAGAATAATCCATCAGCTGTAATCAAGGTGGATGGGCGCAGCATAGAACATGTTAAAACTGTCTGCACTGCACCAACCTTAGGCTGTGGTACCCTACCGTATAAACCAATGAAATGATCATCCATGCGCCATAGGAGTTAAGACTCAGAACCACAGCTGGCTCATCCAACACTTCTGGGTGAATTAGAAAAAGGACCCCTACTGGGCACATGCAGCCCTGTAGGTGAATGAATCACTTGCAGTGAAACTTGGCCGGGCTTTACCTTTCTTATGCCCCTTCTTCTGAGCAGCTATGTGCAGGGAATAGCTGTCTCCAGACCTGGATGGTCTTGACATGATCTATTCTTATGTTCTGAAACCCATTTATATCTCTGGACTCTTTTAGGATGGGGTCAGAAGAATGAGGTTATTCATTGCGTTTGGAATTGAATGAGATATGTCATACAACATACAACTGGTAAGGAAGAATTTTTAGAGCTACCCAAGTCTGAAATGTAAAAGTTTTAAGAGAAAGTGGGTTCCCCATATTTAGAGGGGTTCAAGCAAAGGTTTGGTTACAGGAAGTAAGAAAACAGTTTGTTACTACAACCAAGATCTAAAGTTTGAATATAACTAGGAGCAGAGTGGTAAGGCTGTGTCGGTGGTTTCGAAATGTTAAGGTATATCAGAACCTCCTGGAGGTTACAAACATATATTGTCTCAAAGTTTCTGATTCAGTAGATGGTCTAATAGGCTCTCAGGTGAGGTTGATGATGATGCTTCAGGGACCACACTTTGCGACTGGCCTAGACAGTCATTCAGAAATTTTAATGTGGGTTTGAATCACTTGGAGATCTTGTGAAAATGTAGTTTCTGATTCATCAGGTTTGGGGAGGGGAGGCTTGGGATTCTGGATTTTCTGGACAAGCTTCCAGGTGCTGGTCCAGGAGCCAGGCTTTGAGTATCAAGTGCCCAGCCCTAGTTCCATGGCAGCTGCTGAGTCTGAAGTCATGTAACAAGTTAGCTCGGCTGTAGAGACTAGAAGACTGTTGGGCAGGAAGCCAGGCGGCTCATTCATTCATTTCACAGATATGAGTGCCTACTGGGTGTCAGCTGCTCGTAAAGGTGCTGGGGACATAGCAGTGAAGCACAGACCTCGCTTTCATGGAGCTCCCGTTCCAGAGAAGACAAGTCATGTTTAACAGCTCACTCTCCAATCTCTCAGAGACCTCTTTTTTGGCTTCAGTATTTTATATCACAGCTTATCCTGAGGAAGGAGAAGAAATACAGAGCACTGCAGAAAAGTAGAATAACTTAAAATACTTTTTTTCTTCCCACTTTAAGAAGTATAAAATTTCTTGACTTATAAATAAATTTTTCAGAAAAGATGTTCATATATTTACATAGGCATACTCACTTTTACTTTCTCCCCCAAATTTCTAAACAAAATATACATCAAGATGAATCTTAATACCACTGTCATGTGGTGAAACAGACATGGTTAAAACATAGACATTGACTTTTAAATTGGGATGGTTCAAAAATGTGGATCAGGAGAGTGTTTGGAGGAAGTAGACAGTTTCAAAGGGAGTAAATGGGAATTTTCCACTGCCCTCTTCCTTCCCTCCAGGAAGTCTGGGTGAATGGGAAGGAATCAGTAGAGTGGCAGTTCAGGTGAAGCAGTGAAGTGTAGTGGCCAAAAGAATGGCTTCAAATTCTGTCTGTATCACTTACAAATCATATGATCTGGGTAAGTTACTTAATGACTCTGATCCCTACTCCTTACCTGAAAAAGAGGAATAAAGTCCACCTTGCAAGGTAGTTGAGGGAAAGAGTGAAATATCATACATATGCCTCACAGTAAACTCTCAATGAATGGTGGCAGGATAGAGGTAGACTAGAAAGTCACTATAGTTCAGTGCTATTTTTGAGAGACATGTAAGCAATGCAGAGGCTAGATATAGCCCTTCTTCTTGGCCAGCTTTCTAGAAGGAGGCTCAGAATACAATAGAAGAATTTTGTTGGGATAAAAAGGAAAACATCAACCAGATAATAAAGAACTGAGTTAGACTGAGCTGAGGGAGATCTATGGCTACAACTAGTATGGATTCCTTTCTAGGATTAGGGTATTGGAATTGTACAATAGACACCCAAGAACAGCTTTTGAATTTGTGATGCTTTTAAATATACCTAAAATTACAATACCCAAAGCTGTGAAGTTGCAATAAAACTGCTATACCCATAAGTTTTTGGTGGAAAATTGGTACTATCTTTTAGGAAAGTAATTTGACCGTGTGAATTAGACATTATGAAAACGTTCATGTGCTTTCACTTGGTTACCTTTCTTTTGGAAATTTATTCTAAAGAAATAATCCAAAAGAGGGAAAATAAGGAAGGTGATTATTATTATTATTATTATTATTTTTTTTTTTTTGCAGTACACGGGCCTCTCACTGTTGTGGCCTCTCCCGTTGCGGAGCACAGGCTCCGGACGCACAGGCTCAGCAGCCATGGCTCACGGGCCTAGCGGCTCCACGACATGTGGGATCTTCCCGGACCGGGGCACGAACCCGTGTCCACTGCATCGGCAGGCAGACTCTCAACAACTGCACCACCAGGGAAGCCCATGGTGATTATTTTTATTACCCATATTTGAGAAGAAAAAATAGGAGGCAGCTGTAGTAATTTAAAAAATTTTTTTTAAATTTTTACTGAAATATAATTACATATAACATTGTATAAATTTAAGGTTTACAACGTGTTGATTTGATATACATATATTGCAATATGATTACCACTGTAGCCTTAACTAACACATCCATCATGTTATATAATTATTATTTCTTTTTTGTGGTGAGAACATTTAAGATCTACTCTCTTAGCAACTTTCAATTATGTAATACAGTATTGTTAATTATAATCACACTGCTGTGATTAGATCCCTAGAACTCATCTTCTAACTGCAAGTTTGTTGTACCTTTTGACCAACATCTCCCCAATTTCCCCCACCCCATTCTCTTCTCTGTTTCTAGGAGTTTGGATTTTTTAGATTCCACATATAAGTGAGATCATACAACATTTGCATTTATCTGACGCTCTCAAGGTCCATCCATGTTGTCAAAAATGGCAGGATTTCCTTCTTTCTCATGGCTGAATAATATTCTATTGTGTGTATATATAGATATATACCACTTTATATATCCATTCTTCTTCCACTCATCTGTTGATGAACACTTAGGTTTCTTCCATATCTTGGCTATTGTGAATAAAATGCTGCAATAAACACAGAATGCAGTTATCTTTTTGATATCTTGTTTTCATTTCCTTTGGATATATATTCAGAAGTGGATTGCTGGATTATATTGTAGTTCTATTTTTTGAGGACCCTTCATACTGTTTTCCAAAGTGCTGAACCAATTTACATTCCCACCAACAGTGCACGTGTTCCTCCTTATTTATTTATTTATTTTTTTAGTTTGATGTAATCCCACTTGTTTTTTGCTCTTGTTGCTTCTGCTTTTTGTGTCATGTCCAAAAAACCATTGCCAAGACTGATGTCAAGGAGCTTTTTCTCTGTTTTCTTCTAGGAATTATATGGTTTCAGGTCTTATGTTTAAGTCTTTATTCCATTTTGAGTTAATTGTTGTGAGTGGTGTAAGACAGGGGTCCAATTTCATTTTTTCTGTATGTAGTTATCCAGTTTTCCCACCATTATTTATTGAAGAGACTATCCTTTCCCCACTGAGTATTCTTGACTTCCTGTCAAGTGTTAGTTGACCATATATGTGAGGGGTTATTTCTGGGCTTGCTATTTTGTTCCATTGGTCTGCGTGTCTATTTTTATGCCAGTACCATACTGTTTTGATTATTATATTTTTTAGTATAGGCTGAAATCAGGAAGTGTGAGACCTCCAGCTTTGTTTTTCTTTCTCAGGATTGCTTTGGCTATTTGGAATCTTCTGTGGTTCCATACAAATTTTAAGTTTTTTTTATTATTATGTGAAAAATGCCATTGGAATTTTGATAGAGATTGCATTGAATCTATAGGTGGCTTTGGGCAGTCTTTCCTTTTCTATAATAAATAGTCTTTGTTTGCAGCTGGATAGCTTTCTCATTCTGTTTCTTTCCCACAGAAGGTTGGCGATCCAAAGGCCTTTTTTCAATTTGTGCTGCTTCTGTCTTTCAGTTCAAGATGGTATTGCTTCTGCCAATATAATTCTCTTGAAAATTTTGTGGGTCTTTATGAATCTTATTAGAGTTTCCTTCATTAGGCAAAAACCACAAAGGGTCTTTGAGGCAGACCCTTCTCTATCTTGGACTCTCAGTAAGACTGCTAGGGGCAATATCCTTAAGAGTCTAGAAGCTCTATTATTTAAGAGGTATGGTCTACAAAGCATGGCCTTAAGATCCTTAGACATTTTTAATATGGTTGATGATGTCTATGAGATACCACTTGGATCTTTCTGAAATCTTTAAAAGAATGTTTTTAAGTCACTCCTCTGGATTCATTTTTACCCTGTGACTACAATTTCCTGAAAATCTTTTTCCTGGGGCTCTTTTTTTACTTTAAAAACCCTTTGCTGGCTAAAAATATTCTCTTGGGCTATTTTTATTTCCTCCAAATTCCACTTGAAAACTGAATAGTTGGTTTATCAGTTTATCTGTTTATATCTCTCTGCCCTCATTTTATTAAAGGCAGCTCAAAGAAGCCATGTGGCATCTTAAACACTCTGCCTAGAAGTTTTCTTAGCTGGAGCATAGAGTTCATTGAGTGTACTTTCTACTTTCCACATCACTGCAGGTGATGGTTTTGCTAAACTTTCCACCACTACATTACAACCATCTCCTTTCCTTCAGCTTCTTGTAACATTTTCCTCACATTCCTTTAAGCCCTCACTGACATACGTCTCAGGACCTTCCAGCCCTTACACCTTGCCCAGTGTCAAAGTCAATGCCACACGTTTTAGGTTTTTGTTACAGCAGCCGCTCATTTCCAGGTACCAAAATTCATTTTTGTTACTATTGTTGTGTAGAAAACTGCCTCAAAACTTAGGGGCTTAAACCAACTGTTTTATTTTGCTCGTGATTTTGTGCAACAGAAATTTGAAAAGGGCTTAGCTGAGCAGTTCTCACTTGAGGTTATTCATGCAATTGCAATAAGATGTCAGCTGGGGCTACAAACGTCTGATGACTTAACTGGGCTGGATTTCCAAGACGGCTCACTCATACGGTTAAGAGTTGATGGTGGCTGTCAGCTGCAAGCTCAGCTGGGCTGTCAATCAGAGTGTCTACATGTGGGATCTCCAGCATGGCAGTCTCAGGATACTTGGCCTTACATGGTGCCAGTTTCCCCTAGAGCTAACATCCCCAAAGAACCAGGCAAAAGACTTTTCTGAACCAGTTTTGCAAGTTATGCAGCATTACTTCTACTGCATTCTATTGGCTACAAGGAGGTCACAAGTCATGCCAGATTAGAGGGGAGGAGACGTAGAAACTACCTCTTAAAGAGAGGAGTGGCAAATAATTTGCAGATATGTTTGAAAACTGTCAGACAACATATTAAATTCTCTAGGATTAAGTACAAAAGACAGAATCTAGAATTGCAGGTATACTGTCATTGGAGCAATACACAAGGAACGGGGATATGGAAAACATCAGAAAGAAATGCAAAAATTATTGTAACTGCTTTGTTATTATGGATTATTTTTCTTCATTTATTTTATAACAGGAAGGAAAGGTGGAAGGAAAGAAAACAACATACACCACATAGATCTAAGTGATTCCATGTTTTTGCTTCTTAACCTCTGTTCCATTTTTCTTAGAGTTTACAATTAGTGTAGCTGTGAGAATCACTTTAAGCTGGGTCTGGGGATGAGACGGAGCATTGAGAAGATGACTGGTTGGACATGAGGCAGCCCTGGACTGAGCAGTGGTCTGCAGGCTTTTATATGATACTATCTAATTTAGGGCCACGCAGAAGCCCACAGGTGTTACCTTTTTTTATTATTATTATTTTTTTGGCTGCACCACGTGGCTTGTGGGATTTTACTTCCCCGACCAGGGATCGAACGCAGGCCCTCGGCAATGAGAGCACAGAGTTGTACCCACTGGGCCACCAGGGAATTCCCAGTGTTAACTTCTTAGTTGCAGGCTCAATACCTCCCAAAGCAGGTTCATACATTCCATTACAATCAAATTCTGTTTCTTCTGTGAAAGAATTAAAAGGAGAAATAGATCAAGTGATGCCACTGAAAAATGGTATAAGCCTGTCCACACAGAATGTGCTTACATTCAGTCACCCAAGCAATGTGGAGTCAAAAGCCACCATGTGTTACAGCTGTGTATACTACACCACACCCATCTCCCCGCTCCCTGTCCCATCCCCACTGTGGCATCCAGAGAGCTTCCTTGATCTGCTTTTCCTCACACATTAGAACCTGGATCATGATACAAGTGGAAGAAATCTTACGGACTGAATTGTATACTCTCAAAATTCCTATGTTGAAGCCCTAACCCCCAATGAGACTGTATTTGGAAACAAGGCCTTTAAAGAGGTAATTATGGTTAAATGAGGTCATCAGGGTGACCTAATCTGATAGGATTAATGTCTTTATAAGAAGAGGAGGAGACGCCAGAGATCTCTCTCTCTCTCTCTCAGCGCACACACAAAGGAAGGGCCATGTGAGGACACAGAAAAGAGACAGAAATCTGCAAGCCATGAAGAGAGGCCTCAGGAGTAACTCAAGCTGCTAACACTTTGCTCTTCAGCGCACACACAAAGGAAAGGCCATGTGAGGACACAGAAAAGAGACAGAAATCTGCAAGCCATGAAGAGAGGCCTCAGGAGTAACTCAAGCTGCTAACACTTTGCTCTTAGACTTCTAGCCTCCAGAACTGTGAGAAGCTAAATTTCTGTTGTTTAAGCCACCCAGTCTGGGTACTTTATTCTGGCAGCCAGAGCAGACTAATACAAGGTCCATCAAGCAGGTTCCTGGTGTCCTTTTGACATGTCCCCATTATTTATTGATCACTTCTTTACTTTCTGACACCATCGAATGCTTTCGCTGCCTGTAATAGACAGAACAATGCCCCCTCCCCCCACCAAAGATGTCCACATCTTAATCCCCCAAGTTTGTGAATAGGTTACCTTGACGGCAATCAGCCCAGCACATCTGCTGCCATATGAACTTTCCCTCAAGAGAACCAAGAAAAGAATTCTGAAAAACACACATTTGTAATTTCTCCTAATGAGAGAAATGTTGAAAATGAACTTAATTGAAATTTAAGAAGATGAGGAGCTGTTCTGAGGATGAGACAGTTCACTTCTTACCGTCTCTGCACAGCAGAGATAAGTGAAGATGGTGCAGAGCTGCCGTGGATGGACCCGAAGTGGGTGGTAAGGGAAAATGGAGGGCTTATGCCATTGGAATGAGGCAAGTACCAGCTCAAAACTACCCTTTGAGGGAAGGCATGTAACATATGAACTGATTCTGAACAACTCCAATGTGTCTACAGTGAGGCATGGAACCTGGAGCTGAGGGGAAGCCAGAGATGCTTAAGACATGATCCCTGTCCTCAAGGAACTGACAACCTAGGGACAGATTCGCATCTACATGGGCAACCAAAGTGATTGCCTAGACTATACATGGCATGTTTCTGGTGCTGGCAAGGAAATCAGATAACTAATGTACTGACCCAAGTGATGGGGGGTGGGGAGATGGGTGTGGTGTAGTATATACAGCTGTAACACATGGGTGGCTTTTGACTCTACATTGCTTGGGTGACTGAACGTAAGCACATTTGGACAGGTTTATACCATTTTTCAGTGGCAACACGATCTATTTCTCCTTTTAATTCTCTCACAGAGGAAACAGAGTTTGATGGTAATGGAATGTACGAACCTTCTTTGGGAGGTATTGCTGGGTAGCTGGTAGCAGGGAGGCAAACAGAGGGCCTGGATCAGTGTCTCTTTACCAAGGAGTATGAAAACATTACAGTGTTTTAACAACCCGAGCAACTGAGTACGGATGCACACCAGTCCTGCCTACACATACCTACACACAACACAGATGCTCTCACCCCAACGCCATTTCCTGATAGGGTACAGATAGAAGACTGAGGCTCTGGGGCTTCCCTGGTGGCCCAGTGGTTAAGAATCCGCCTGCCAATGCAGGGGACACGGGTTCGAGCCCTGGTCCGGGGAGATCCCACATGCCGCAGAGCAACTAAGCCCTTGCGCCACAACTGCTGAGCCTGCGCCCTAGAGCCCGCGAGCCACAACTACTGAGCCCACGAGCCACAACTACTGAGCCCACGTGCTACAACTATTGAAGCCCACACACCTAGAGTCTGTGCTCTGCAACAAGAGAAGCCATTGCAATGAGAAGCCCGTGCGCCACAACTGCTGAGCCTGCACTCTAGAGCCCACGTGGCACAACTGCTGAAGCCCGAATGCCTAGAGCCCGTGCTCCACAGCAAGAGAAGCCACTGCAATGAGAGACCCACGCACTGCAACAAAGAGTAGCCCCCACTCGATGCAACTAAAGAAAGCCCGCGTGTAGCAACAAAGATCCAACACAGCCAAAAAGAAAGAAAGAAAGAAAGGAAAGAAAGAAAGAAGAAAGACTGAGGCTCTGAGTCCCTCAAACTTTAGCTAAGAAAGGGATAGGAGGTCAACTCTGCTTCCGTTTAGGCCACCTTCCCTGCCCAGGCAAGTCCATCCATATACTCTTCCGCATAGGCAGGGAAGCTACGTGGGAGGGACCCGGGGCTAGTGCTGCTTCCCCGCCGAGTCTCTAAAGCCGGGCAGGTCCACGTACCCTGATCTCCATTTTAGGCCTGTGCTCTGCCTTGCCGAAAATTAAAAGGTTGACTTATTTTTAACTTCAGCTCTTCTGCTTCTGGGCCTGTATGAATGCCGGTTTGAGCCCATATCTGGTCATGGAAATAATTTCATTTTGCCAGCGACGAATCAACCAGAGGCATGTGGGATCTTCCCGGACCAGGGCTCGAATCCGTGTCCCCTGCATTGGCAGGTGGATTCTTAACCACTGGGCCACCAGGGAAGCCCCAGAGCCTCAGTCTTCTATCTGTACCCTATGAGGAAATGGCGTCGGGGCGAAAGCACCTGTGCTGTGTGTAGGTATGTGTAGGCAGGACTGGTGTGCATCTGTACGCAGCTGCTCAAACAAAGCCCATTCAAGGTCCTCACAAACTCAACCCATACCCTCCTACTCCAAATCAATGAGGCTGACTCAGTTTCCTGCTAAGTCACAGCAGTCCCGGCTTTATCAGTCAGCTGGTTCCATGGGTTAAAAGTGGCTCCCGACAGAACCCACCATCTCTGGGAATCAGAGCTTGGCAAATGGCCACTGGGAGATACTCGGTGTGGTCTTCAGACTCCCTGTGTTGTCCTCACGGTCTGGATCTTCTCACTGGGCTGAATATTTCCAGTTCGCACCCTGAAATGGGAGGGTGAACAAGAGTGGGAGGTACAAAGCCAGATGGAAGCTACTGGGCCAGAGGCCTCCGATTCCTCACTCAATTCAAAGCCTACTTGAAATCAAACACCTTGGGATATTCGGGCAACCTGATGGTCAGCTGCTTAGAAAAACTGGATTCTAAACTAAACTAAACTTCCAAACATGGGGAGTTACTACGGAAGAAAGTAAACTCTATTGCTGGTGACACAGAAAGGCTCTGAAGCCCTTTTGGATTTTCCCAATTAGCCACATATTCCTTTCTGCTGAGACCAATAGATAGAACTCTCAACACTGATCTTTTTTTTTTTTTTTTTTTTTGCGGTACGCGGGCCTCTCACTGTTGTGGCCTCTCCCGTCGCGGAGCACAGGCTCCGGACGCGCAGGCT
>NC_041220.1:92901508-92933708 GCF_002837175.3 Physeter macrocephalus | reverse complement strand
AACGAACCCGTGTCCCCTGCATCGGCAGGCGGACTCTCAACCACTGCGCTACCAGGGAAGCCCAACACTGATCTTTTTAATTATGGGTTTTGATACTGGGGTTCTTTCAAGAGAGCAGAAGGGATCAGATTTTCTTAAAGGAATATGTTCCTGACTTAAGATCAACTTTATTTTTTTTTTTTTTTTAGATGTTGGGGTAGGAGTTTATTAATTTATTTATTTCATTTTTGGCTGTGTTGGGTCTTCGTTTCTGTGCGAGGGCTTTCTCTAGTTGTGGCGAGCAGGGGCCGCTCTTCATCGCGGTGCACGGGCCTGTCACTATCGCGGCCTCTCTTGTTGCGGAGCACAGCCTCCAGACGCGCAGGCTCAGTAGATGTGGCTCACGGGCCTAGTTGCTCCGCGGCATGTGGGATCTTCCCAGACCAGGGCTCGTACCCGTGTCCCCTGCATCGGCAGGCAGGTTCTCAACCACTGCGCCACCAGGGAAGCCCAAGATCAACGTTTTTATATCCACTCTAGTGACTCTCCTTCCACAATTAACACTCACTCCTGCTGGCAAAAAAGTTGATAACCTTTTAATAAAAGCATCAATTAATCTTTTAATAAGGCATCAGTAACTGGGGGAACAGCTAAGGAATTTAAGTCAAATCTGTTTGTAACCAAACCAGAGAAATATACCTTCAAATAACCACTGAACTCTTGTCTTTACACCCTAAAGGTGAAATTTTTGAGTATCCCCAAACACCTGTTAAACTGTGATAGTTAATTTTATATGTCAACTTGGCTGGGCCACAGTGTCTAGATATGGGCTCAAACATTCTTCTGAATGTTTCTGTGACAGTGTTTTGGGTGACATTAACATTTACACCAGTGGACCTTGAGCAAAGCAGATAGCTCTTTATATTGTGGGTGGGCCTCATCCAGTCAGTTGAAGGCCTGAATAGAACAGAAGACTCAACCTCCTCAAGCAAGAGGGAATTCAGCAGCAGATGGCCTTTAGACTTGAACTGTGCATCTTCTCTTCTCTGGTCTCTAGTCTGTGGGCCCATTCTGCAGATTTTGGACTTTCCATCTCCATAGTCACATGAGTCAATTCCTTAGAATAAATCTCTTTCTATGTACATACACATCCCATTGGTTTTTCTCTGGAGAACCCTGACTAATACAAACGTGTTTCCCTATTTCCCTAATTTGCTTCCCTGCTCATATTCTCTTCTCAATCTTGGCTGAACAGTGGACTCACCAAGGGAGTTTTAAAAAACACAAGTGTCTGTGTCCCCAACTGCAGAGCCTAATTTGATTTGTCTAGGCTGTGGCCTGGACATCAAGATTTTAAAAGCTTCCCAGATGATTTCTAATGTGCAATGAGAGGGTTGAGAAACACCATCTTCCATTTCCTTGATCAAATAATCTAAGGAAGAGCTGGGCCGAAACTCTACAACTATCCTATTTCCTAAACCCCTGATTGGCCCCCTCTGCTGCAAATCTCACCCTTATGGACTCCAGAGCAGGGTCACAATGTCCCAGGAATGGAATTTTTTTTTTTTTCTTTTTTTTTTTTGTGGTACGCGGGCCTCTCACTGTTGCGGCCTCTCCCGTTGCGGAGCACAGGCTCCGGACGCGCAGGCTCAGCGGCCATGGCTCACGGGCCCAGCCGCTCCGCGGCACGTGGGATCTCCCCGGACCTGGGCACGAACCCGTGTCCCCTGCATCGGCAGGCGGATTCTCAACCACTGTGCCACCAGGGAAGCCCCAGGAATGGATTTTTTTCTCTTTCTCTTTCTCTCTTTCTTGTGAGAGTGCTTGAGGCCACCAAGTATAAACCATGTTACTGTGTATTTACACAAATTCCAATCTTTAAGAAGAAAAACATGCTTTTCATTTCAAAGTTTTACATTAATTATTTGACTCTGGCAAGTGGCTAGTTAATTGGCATCTATTTTCTTCACAAATAGACTGGGATAAAACAGGAATGGATTTTTTTCCCTTTGTCTTTTTCTCTTTCTTGTGAGAGTGCTTGAGGCCACCAAGTATAAACCATGTTACTGTGTATTTACACAAATTCCAATCTTTAAGAAGAAAAACATGCTTTTCATTTCAAAGTTTTACATTAATTATTTGACTCTGGCAAGTGGCTAGTTAATTGGCATCTATTTTCTTCACAAATAGACTGGGATAAAACAGACAATTTATTTGCATAGAATTTTTCCTAACAGCCGAAACTGTCCAGTGAAGGAATAAATTGTCTTCTGAGAATTTCTTCCCATAGCAGTTCTTAAGAAGTCATGGAACCATGTCCTCTGCTATATTTGCACGTGAGCAAATGACACGCATACAAGGTTATCCATTAAAGTCTGGATTGTGGAAGTAAAAGACTGGAAACAACCTACGTGTCTACCATGAGGGACTGGTTAAAAAATTATAGTACATCCTAAAATGACCTGCTATGCAGTCATAAAAGGGAATGAGGCAGCTCTTCATGCTCTGATATGGAAGGATACAGTTCTGTGCTGGAGGTGCCTTGGACCAATTCATGAGCGCAGATAATTAGCTTCTCTTCCTAGCTCTGCAGTCAGTGACCTCACAAAGCTTGAAATTGACCATGGTGGCAGTTATACCATGGACATCTGTAAATGCTACCAATCAAGGAACTCCCTACCCCACAAGACCTAGCTGTTAAACATTTACTAGCACACCACTGAAAAGATCTCCAAAACCCATTGTCAAATGAATAAAGCAAAGTGTAACACAATATGCTTAGTATGCTAGCAACTTAGTATGCTAGTGTGAAAACAGGGGAAATCGCATGTTTAAAAACCTCTTATTCCTCAATATTTAAATTCTATTGTATTACTGTGTGACCCAGCAATTTTACTCCTAGGTATATACCCAAAAGAAATGAAAACATATGTCTACATGGAAACTTGTATACAAATTACTATAGCAGCATTATTCATAATAACCAAATAGGTGAAAACAACCCAAATGTCATTCATCAACAAATAAATGGATAAACAAATTGTGTTATATACATACAACAGAATGTTATTCAGCCATAAAAAGGAAAGAAGTAGTGATACACGCTACAACTTGGATGAACCTTGAATACATTATAAGTGAAAGAAGCTAGACAGAAAAGGTCATATATTGTATGATTCCTTTTATAGGAGATATCCAGAATAGGCAAATCCATAGAGATGGAAAGCAGATTAGTGGTTATGAATAGGGGGAGGGGGAAACAGGGGGTGATAGCATAATGGTTAATTTTGTTTTTTGTCGTTTCTGGGGTGATGAAAAAGTTTTAGAGAGAGGTGACGGTTGCGCGTTGTAACTACACTAAATGCCACTGAATTGTATACTTTAAAATTGCTATATGTGAATTTTACCTCAAGTTAAAAAAAAAGAAACCTCTGGGAAGCTATACATAGAAACTGTATTGTATAAACTCGTTGTCTCTGGGAAGGAGAACTGTATACCTGGGAGACAGGGCATCAGGGTGTCTTTTCATTGTATGCCTTAAAAAAAATAATTTTATTGAATTATATAGTTGATTTATAACGTTGTGTTAATTTCTGCTGTACAGCAAAGTGACTCAGTTATACATATATATACTCTTTTTCATATTCTTTTCCATTATGGTTTCTCATAGGATATTGAACATAGTTCCCTGTGCTATACAGTAGGACCTTGTTTTTTATGCATCTTATATAGAATAGTTTGCATCTACTAATCCCAAACCCCCATCCTTCCCTCCCCCACACCCCCCCCCCCTTGGCAACCACAAGTCTGTTCTATATGTCTGGGAGTCTGTTTCTGTTTCATAAATACGTTCATTTGTGTCGTGTATGCCTTTTTTGTACTTCGAAATTTTGAACCATGTGGACAAAAGGGGATACGAAGGGCTAACAGACGTATGTGTCCCCTCTACAAAGCCCAAGATAAATAGATAAAGAACGAGTTAGTGGCAGATCATATTTAAAGTCTATAAACACAGATTCTAGCTCAGTCCTCCAAATGCTAGCTTTCTAGAGGCTTCCATTGGTTGGGCTAAATTTGTCATATCACATCAGGTGGGAACATCTTTTCAGAGGGCAACGGGGCATCTGGATTGACTCTGCCCTGTGAACGGAAGATGCAGCAGAACACCTGGGAGGCTTGGTGGTAGAGTGGGTGAGGCAGATTGGGGGAGTGGCCATATGTCCTTAGGTTAGGCATGTGACCTCTCTGAGACTTGATTTTCTCTCTGTAAAATGGGGATGATCAGAACTACCTCTCAAGGTTGGTATGACAATGTTATAGAGTATTAAGGTAACATGAGGATGTTCCTGGTACTCTACAGGCACTCAGTGCTAATCTCCTTTCCCAGGAAGGGGCCAGTGCTGCAGGTTTCTGCATGCTCAGGAGACCCTACCTGATGACTCAGCCTGAAGATTTGCTCTGCCTTCATTGTTCAACTAGTCCAGCTACATGCTCGATCTTTCTCCAATATCTTTCTGAGCCCTCCATTTCTTCCATTTTTACAAATCAAGATTGCATCATTGAAGTGGAGAATGAATAAAAAAGGAAAGAATTAGACTCCTAAGAGCAACTAGAGCTGTGATTTATTGAGTGCTTACCTTGGGTCTTGTATTTTAAATGTATTGTTTCTAACTCTTACAACAGCCTTAGAAGCAATATATTTCAATCCTCATTTTAGAGAGCACAGAGAGTTTAAGTAACTTGCTCACAATAACACAGCCCTAGTAAGAGAGCAGGGGTTGGAACCCAGGACTGCCTGACCTTCTACTCTATCACACTCCATCATGGGACCCAACTTGCAAATTTCCAAAGTCAAGGCTACTGCTCTGTGTGGCCTACAACAATCACAGAATCTAGAGGAAAGTTGGAAGACGCCCCAAAGAGTATCAAGTCTAACCTCCCCTGACAAGGAACCCTCGCTTCAACATCCCTGATTCTTTGATGGGGAGCTCACCACCTCATGTGACAGCCCATTCCATTTTTAGGCAATTCTAATTACTAGGAAGACTCATAATGTGCTATTTGCCAGTCAGATGCACCTGCTATTTTCATTACAACTTCATACACCCTGATGAGGCCATCATTAAGACATCCTCAGCTGAAATCCTGACTCCATTACCTCCTGGACTTACAAAAGTCCCCCAACACCATTGCCAAATAAAGTCCCCCCAGAACATCAGCGATGCAGACAAAGTCATGAAAGGGATGTTGATTGCTGCTTCAAATGAGTCTGGGATAGGTGATTATCTCTTCCTGAGAAAAGGTTTTTCTGTATGGGATGTATTGTCACTCGGGACAGAGGTATAGCATATATTGCAAAAGTTTAAAAATAATCAACACAATTCCTCGGTTAATTAAAGTGCTGCAAAAAGCAATGAAAGCTGATTTTTGTGTTTCTCCTTCTTCCTGGTTTTCAGCTTCTTTGGCAGTTTTCTGTTGAGTTGAAGGACAGTCAGCTCTAAACAATGAAAAATGAGCTAATGTCACTAGCTTCCTGCACCATGACATTACTGTAAGATCCAACCGCTAATAATGGTGATTAAAAATGGATGATAAATAAGAAGGGGGTAACAAAGGTCTTCTGAGTGTGGGAGCTGTGCTCATCTGATTCTCCACAGGGGAAACAAAATATGTTTATGTGATTGTGCAAACTGCGGGAAACTAAAAGATGCCAGGGTCAGAAGAGCAATGTGCCTCCTCTGGGATTTCAGGTGGCAAATAGGATGGAGAATCTTAACTTTAATGAAGACAACAAAAATCACATAATTAACACACACTGTTAACACCTCATTAGTCTCCCGGGGCTTAAGTTGTGCTAAAAATAATCAACACATTTTACTTAAATAGGGTGCTCCTACAGGTGATTGTGAAGGCTGCCTTGGCCATAGCAGAATGGGGCCATGGCTCTGCATGTTCTTCAAATGCTTTAAAGCAGGGCTTATCTTCATGCCAAGGAAAGGATTATTAAAAACATATGTGGAGGGGCTTCCCTGGTGGCGCAGTGGTTGAGAATCCGCCTGCCGATGCAGGGAACACGGGTTCGTGCCCCAGTCTGGGAAGATCCCACATGGCGCGGAGCGGCTGGGCCCGTGAGCCACGGCCGCTGAGCCTGCGCGTCCGGAGCCTGTGCTCCGCAACGGGAGAGGCCACAACAGTGAGAGGCCCGCGTACCGCAAAAAAAAAAATACAAAAAAAACAAACAAAAAAAATATGTGGAATTACAGAGTGGAAATGAATGTGTTATGAAGAGCCTCTCTGACTCTGAGCCTGACTCCAAAATCTTGCATAACCCTATTTCACAACCCAGGTCCCTTAAGTCACGGTTGTCTCATAAACGAATCTGCTGGGGGGCATTGGTACTGGCTACAAGTCAAGCTGTAAAAACAGGCCACTTTTGTTCAGGGCCTTCGCTTCCTTGTGACAGTCTAAGCATTAAAACTCCTAAGCATTAGACATTTGCCTCCACCTAATCTGGTTTGGCCCATGACGGCTATGACCAATGGAATTTGGGGGCAGTGACGTTACAGGATTCTGAGCCCAGGCATTAAGAAGGCCTGAACCTTTTGCCATGCCTTGAGCTCCCAAGTAAGAAGTTGGAGTACCCTAATCGGAAAACAAGGCCACAGGGAGAGGCCTTGGAGGATGAGTCATCACATGAAGGGCAGTCACATGGAAGAACACCTGAGGCTCAGACACCCAGCCTTGTTGCCCACTGATGGCAGTACAAGAGAGAAGCCAAGCGAGACCAGTAGAGGAACCGCCAGCAGCCAATCCCCAGCCAACCCACTATCAAAACCACCCATGAGACATGATAAAAGAGTTGCTGGGGTGCATGCTGCAGGGTAATAAATAACCCAAAGGCCTCCTCTCTGCCCCTCCCCTTGACAATGACCCTGCTCACCCGCGCTTGAGCACCTCTCTGTGCATTTCCAAGGTATCTTCTAACACATTTGGGAAAATCATCTACATGTGTTCACATGTGCTCACGGAAGCAGTTCTCCCTCCGTTTCTTGGCAAAATAATCATAGTCACTGGAATTCTTGGAGATGAGACAGCAGACTTCGTCGTCAGCTAAGAGAGAAATGCTAAGTTGCTCTTGCTCTTGTTTTCCCACTGTGTAAAAATAAGAGCACTGGGCTTCCCTGGTGGCGCAGTGGTTGGGAGTCCGCCTGTCGATGCAGGGGACACGGGTTCGTGCCCCGGTCTGGGAAGGTCCCACATGCCGCGGAGCGGCTGGGCCCGTGAGCCATGGCCGCTGGGCCTGAGCGTCCGGAGCCTGTGCTCCGCAACGGGAGAGGCCACAGCAGTGAGAGGCCCGCGTACCGCAAAAAAAAAAAAAAAAGAGCACTAATACCTGCGTGGGATGAAATAGCAAAACCCTGGGCTTAAGGACTGGCGGTGGAGAGGGGTAAGAGTTATTGGTTAATTATGCGGCCCTGGACATCTCCCTAAGTTTTAGAGTCAGTGATAGCTCTCCAAGGGGACTTTTCAAGTAATCCTCAACTTGAAAGCTCTTCTGTTCCTGTCAAAAGTCAGGGCAGGGGCTTCCCTAGTAGCGCAGTGGCTGGGAATCTGCCTGCCAATGCAGGGGACACGGGTTCGAGCCCTGGTCCGGGAAGATCCCACATGCCGTGGAGCAACTAGGCCCGTGAGCCACAACTACTGAGCCTGCGCGTCTGGAGCCTGTGCTCCGCAACGGGAGAGGCCGCGAAAGTGAGAGGCCCGCGCACCGCGATGAAGAGTGGCCCCCGCTCGCCGCAACTAGAGAAAGCCCTCGCACAGAAACGAAGACCCAACACAGCAAAAATAAATAAATAAATAAATTAAAAGTCAGGGCAGATAGCAAAACTGCTCCTACTCCCTCAGTGAAGATTGGCGCTTTCTCCAGAGTGGCAGGGAGGCAGAAAACAGCCATACAGCTCTGATAGACAGAAAGCAAAACAAAAAATTTTGTGAGCGTATTGAAGGAATATTTACACAGACCTGTGCAGTAGCCTTATCACTAGCAAAGCTAAAGTTTTAGAAGTTTTTTTTTTTTTTTACTTCCTCACGTCCCAACATGCTATTGTAGAGCCAGATGGCAAACAAAATAACATAAACACATAAACAGCAAAGCCAGATAAAAGAATATCCCTCTAAATTCAATCTAACAGTTGCAGATAATTAGCTTATGATGTCTGAGTCATTCAATATGCTTTCAAATTTCACAACAAAGTCATCCAAATGATGACAACTCATTTGTTACGAGTCAAGGTTCACCAGTAAAATAGAGTGAGGATTCGGGATTTGGGGTTTCAGAGGAAGAAATATTGTAAGATAGCATCAGCAATTATACCATACACTTAAATTGTACATTTCTGTGTATTTCCGTAAGACAGGTTTCCTATTAATGTTGTCCCCGTGTGCCCTGCATCGGCAGGCGGACTCTCAACCACTGCGCCACCAAGGAAGCCCAGTTGTAGAAGTATTGTTGACAAGACTCTGTACTTTGATTTTTAGAAAACTTATATTGAATAAATAAATGGATGGATAGATGGATCGCCGGATGTCCATGATGGGCAGAGAGTGCAATGTGCCCACCAGCTCTTCTAGAGGGAAACGACCATATAACATTGTGAGACCCAGAGAAGGTCTGTGAATGGTGCAGAACCAGGATGATGAGGAAGGAAGATCTGGGTGAAACATTTCCTTTAGTTGCACCTGGTTAAGGTTTACATCACTGCCCTCAGGTAAGGAATATACAAGACTTTGTTGTTGTTTCTAGTCTGGGTCCTCTTTATTCATGCTTAAGTTATCTATTAGTAGTTAATTCCGCGGAATGAGCTTGGTCCTTCTCATCTAATCTTCTTGCTGTCTTTGTAAAAATCTCAAATTAAAGAACCTCCTTAGTTTCTTAAAGAACTACAGATAAATATCTGAACTAGTGTTGCAGTCATGTGAGCTGCTTACCTAATAAACATTCTCTTCCTTCTTAATAAGGAAAATTCAGTGTTGTTAGGGTAGCAGTATGTTAGGCTAAGAACAGTTACTCTGCCAGATTCCCATGAATCTAGGGATGCCCTGTGATGTATTTCTCACCATGAGACATAAATTGAAGGCAACTGGGAAATCTGCCAGTGCTACCACTGCCCCCCCTTCTCCTGAATCAGACGCACATCTGGAGGTATAAAAGCCAACTTGCAGCAATGAGGCTACAAGCATGAGGTCAGAAGTCTACGCACTGCTGATGAAGACGGAAAGGAAAGATGTGAACGCCCTGAGCCCGAAGATAATGTAAAGCCACCCTACCAGCTGTGAACTTTTTGTTCCATGTGACAAACATCTAAATGTTTAAGCAACTTTTTATCATATTTGCAGCCAAAAGCACTCTTGGCAGTTACTCTTGGGTTGATCCGATTGAAAATTACAGTCTGGGTTCGAGTGCCCAGAGTAAGTTAGGGAAGAAGCAGTCTTAATTGGACATTGCCTGAATAAAGGGCAATTCCTTACAGGGTATGGTACATTGTATTAGATTGGGCTACAAATAAAAGAAACTCCTGACTTGCACTAACTTATATAACAAATCACAGAGTAGAAAGTCCAGAGGTAAAAAAGACACAGGTGAAGAACCATCACAGCCTTAGGAATCCAGATTATTTCATCTCTCTGCTTGGCTATCCTTGGGGAACCCCATGTGCTAGTTGAAGTAGATTAATCAGGAACTATCCTTGGTGACCCCCTGAACCCTGTTGGGTAGAGTTAGGTACTTGGACAAAATGTATGCCTATTAGAAAGGAAAAGCAGGGATTGATAATCATAGCAAGCCAAAAGTGTCCACGACACACATGCTGGATAAATGCTTTGCACAACGTGGAAAGTCCCAAAGTACGAAATGATGATGATTCTACCAGCCTAGTGCCAGCATTAGTTTGAATACATTCTTCTGCTGCCACTTGAAAAAAAAGAGGGCTTGTTTTCTCGTCCATTCAGCTAACATTTATGGCTTCCAACTGAATGGTCTGATTCATTCATCCCATTTGACTGGTCTCATAACAGGAAGTAATTAAAATATCCCAAGGGATCAAACAGCCCGCTTGTAAAATTGGAATATATGAAAACAAACAAACAATTCCTTCCTTCTCTTCCTCCCAACTAAGTCACCTTCACTGGTGGTATCAAATAAACCCAAACTCTGTTTAAATGAAAAGAAAGAGATTCCAAAGTCTGTTTAATAACAAGACATAGTCATGGATGCTTATTAGAAATAGTCTTTTTTCAGTGTGGAGCTAAGGTTCTTAAGAATTTTAAGAACTGGCACCTCACTGGGAATAGATGTGAAAACTGAGTGAAGGATCACGTGATGTGTAGGCAGCTTCACAGGAGTTCATTTCTCCTCAGAACACCAATCTGCTTGTGCGTAATCCACCGTGGTACTCAGTGTGGCATCCGTCGGGGAAAAACAATCCCTAGTGCCGGGAACCACCTGCCAGACATACAGAATTTTGACAGAGTGGCATCTGTGTTTTCCTTTGGGGAACTATGTCTTTCCTGTTCTCCCATGTGGTTCTGGTGGTGCTGACCCAGCTCCAGGTAGGGGTGGGCCTATCACACAGTAGTGTATTCCATCCTCATCCAGGCAGCAGCTGGTTATTCTGCTAATGTTTACAAATGTCTTTGCTTTTCAAATTTACTGAAGTACAATTTACAAGCAATAAAATGCATGATCTTTGACAAACATAAACCCTCATGTAAGCATCCCGTATCAATATATAGAACATCTCTATCACCTCACTTCCATCATCCCAGAAAGATTTCTTATATCTCTTTGTAGCTAATTCTGACACACATCCATACCCAGTGCCCCTTAACTCCCATCCTAGGAAGCCATTGTTCTAATTTCTATGACAATAGATTAGTTAACCTGTTCTAGAATTTCATTTCAATAGAATCATACAACATGTACTATTTTGTGTCTGGCTTCTTTCACTCCGGGTACTATTGTTGACATCAATCCATGTTGTTATATGTACTAGCAGTTTATTCCTTCTTATTTCTGAATAGCATCCAATTATGGAAATATAACACAGATGATCTATGCACCTGCTCATGGACATTTGTGACGTTTCCAGTGGAA
Source organism: Physeter macrocephalus (assembly GCF_002837175.3). Classification (NCBI taxonomy): domain Eukaryota; kingdom Metazoa; phylum Chordata; class Mammalia; order Artiodactyla; family Physeteridae; genus Physeter; species Physeter macrocephalus. The sequence goes on along the minus strand of NC_041220.1, from coordinate 92,922,577 downwards.
CAATTATGAATAAAGTTCTTATGCATAGTCTTGTATAAGTCTTTGTGTGGACATACATTCTCATTGCTCTTGAGTAAATATCTAGGAATGAAATTATTGGATCAAATGTGAAGTGAATGTTTAACCCTATAAGAAACTTCTGAAGTCTCTTCCAAAGTGGTTCACCATTTTACACTCTCACCAATAATGTAGGAGAGTTCTAGCTACTCCACATCCTCATCAACATTTACATCATCAGTCTTTTTCTTTTTAGCCAAGCATATTGAGGTACAGTGACATTCAACTGTGGTTTTGTTTTGCATTTTCCTGATGACCAATGAAGATGCTTATTGGTTATTTGTACTGAAGCACTGGTTCAATTCTTTGATCCCATTTTTAAAACTGGGTTAGCTTTCTTCTTATTATTTCATTGTAAGCATTCTCTAAATATTCTGGATACAAGTCCTTTGACAGATATGGGTATTAATAATATTTTCTCCTGGTCTGTGGTTTGCCTTTTCAGTTTTGCAAAGATGTCATTTGAAGAGCAAACATTTTTAATTGTGATGAAATGCTATTTGTCCATTTTTTAAATGATTTATGCTTTTTTGTTCTACTAAGCAAACTTTACCTACTTGAAGGTCACAACGATTTATCTCCTATACTTTATTAATAGAGTTTTCTAGGTCTTGAAGTCAGGTAGTATAAGTCCTCTAACTTTTTTTCCTCAAAATTATTTTAGGTATTCTAGATCCTCTGTTTTCCCGCATACATTGTAGAATCACCTCTTAAATTTCTACAAGAAAGTCTGCTAGGCTTATGACTAGAATTGCATTGAATCTGAGATAACTGACATCTTAACAATACTGTATTTTATAACCCATGAATATGAAATACTTGCATATTTAGATGTACTTTAATATCTCTCAGAAACATTTTGTATTTTTGTACATTTTAAGGGTTGAGGTATTAAAATCTTTTTCTAAATTTATTACTGAATATTTTATTCTCGATGCTATTATAAATGGTATTTATTTCATTTTCAATTGTTTATTGCCAGTATATAAAAATCAAATTAATTTTTTTTACTGACTTTGTATTATGTGACCTTGTTAAATTCTTTTACTATTTACTTTTTAAAAATTGTCCTTGGCATTTTCTATGTAGACAATCACAATGTTTGTATAATGTTTACTTTCTTTCTCCTCAATATCCATGCATTTTTTCTTGTCTTACTGCACTGGCAAGGACTTCCAGTACATTACTGAATGGAGGTAGGAAGAGCAGGTATCCTTGCCTTGTTCCCAATCTTAAGTGGAAAGCAGTCAGTATTTCTCCATTACGTACGCTGTTACCCGTAGGTTTTTCATAGCTGTCTTTAATGAAATTGAGGAGGTTCCCCTCTATTCCTCAGTTGATAAGAGTTCTTATCATGAATGGGGGTTGGATTTTGTCAAATACTTTTTCTTCCATTATCAAGATAATCATGTGATTCTTCTCCTTTATTCTGTTAATGTGGTGAATTACATAAGCAAATTTTCAAGTGTTAAACCAATCTTGCATTTCTGAGATAAATTCTACTTGGTCATGATATATTTTCCATATTATATATTTCCTGGATTTGTTTTGCTGATATTTTGTTGAGGAATTTCTCTCTATGTTCATGAAGAACATTGGTCTGTCAGGATTTTGGTTTCTGGTTTATGCGAGTCTCATAAAATGAATTGAGAAGAATTTTCTCTATTTTCTGAAAGAGATTGTGTAAGTGTGGTATTACTTCTTTCTTAAATATTTGATATCTGTTTGGTAGAATTCACCAGTGAACCCATGTGGGCCTATACTTTTCTTTGTGGAAAGGATTTTTACATTACAAAATAGATTTTTTAAAAATGTATAGGGCCATTTAAACTATTTTTCTTGTGCCAATTTTTGTAAGAAGTGTTTTTCAAGAATTTTTCTAGTTTATCTCAGTTATTGAATTTATAAACATAAATTTGTTCAGAATATTTACTTACCCTGTTGATATCTATAGGATATGAAGTGATATGCCCTCTTTCATTTCCTATATTAGTAATTAGGATTTCTCTCTCTCTTTTTTTAGTTAGTCTTACTAGAACTTCATCAATTTCATTAATCTTTCCAAAGTATCTTCTTTTGGCTTTTTAAACTTTCTGTAAAGTTTATCTTGCAATTTCATTGATTTCTGTTCTTTATTATTTCTTTCCATCTTATTACATTGCTGTGATTTTTCTAGCTTCTTAACATTTAAACCTTTCTATTTTTCTAATATAGTTATATATCTTCCTCTAATAAGTGCTTTGGCTGCATTCCACAAATTTTGATCTGTTGTTTTCATTATGATTCACTTGGAAATATGTTCTAATTTCCCTTCTGGTTTCTTCTTTGACTCATGGATTATTTAGTGTGCCTTATTTAATTTCCATATATTTGGGGATTTTCTAGATATCTCATTGCTATTGATTTGTATTTTTCTTTCATTGTAATCAGATAACATAGTCTATAAAGCTTTAACCTTTTTAAATATAATGAAACCAGGATAGACTAGGATATGATCTATCTTGGTGAATATTTCATGTAAACTTGAAAAGAACATTTATTCTGCAATCGTTGGGAAAATATAACTTTAGTCATGTTGGTTGATAGTGTTGTTCAGATAATCTATATGCCAACTGCTTTGTCTATTTCTTCTATCAATTAATAAGAGAGTATGTTAAAAAATGTCCAACTCTGATTATGTACTTATTTATTTTTCTCTTTAGTCAAGTTTTTGTTAATGTATTTTAATGCCTTGTTATTGAGCATATAAACATTTAGCATTATTGTCTGTGCCTTTTATCATCATGAAATGTCCAGTTGCTGAGATTATCTACAGCAATCATCTTTGTCTTGCCATCTACTTTGTCTGATATTAATATAATCATGCTCGTCTTATGCTTACTGTTTGCATGGTAAATCTTTTTTTCATCCTTTTACTGCCAATTTATCTGTATCTTGATATTTGATGTATATCTCTTACAGGCAGTAAATAACACTATTGAGCCATCATTTAAAAAACAAGAAATATCACATAGAAATGTGACTCTCTGGCCTCTCTTGAGATCTGGCAATAATAGGTAGCATTCCCATAGGCAACGTCTGGTTAGGCAGCTGCTGCCCCCTATAGATTAGGAATGTTCTCTCCAGTCCCCACTCTTCTCTAGTGTTTCCCAGACACTGGGGCTGAGTTGCCATGTTTTAGTGGGCTGTTGCTGTCTTTCTCATAGAAAAGAAATATTTTTTCAGGCAAATATCTCCATTAGAATATGAAGACAAAATGTAGATAGGAAGGTTGTATGTTTGAAGACAACAAGGAGACAACACGTACCTGGCCCACTTTATTCATGATGCAGCCTGTCTGGCTCCCACAGGTGCTGGAGTTTTCAATTCCTGTTGTAAATACTCAAGTTCTGTTTGAGATGATATAACTTTGAGTGTTAGAATTCAAAAAAGAGAGGACGGTTTCAGCCTAGACACAGGCATTTTCTTTTACAAATGGCTATTCTCTCCTAGTAATGCATTTTAAAAACAATGTCAAGTCTATACTAGTGTGTCTATAATAAATATATGCTCGGGCTTCCCTGGTTGAACTAAGGCTATGATTTCTACCTCTTCACAGTCATGGTGCTCAGTGCAGAATCTGGCACATAGTTGTATCAGTTAGGCATGAATTTGGCTGCTAGTAACAGAAACCCACTAATAGTGGAACACATTGAGGTTATATTCTCCTATTACGAGAAAACTACAACTGTACTGGTGTTGGTTAAGGTGCTCAGTGAGACACTTTCCCTCCCTTTAGCTTTTAATTTTTAAATTTATTTTTTCAGTGAAGTTTTTGAGGACCTAGGTTCTTTCCTTCTTTTCCCCTCTATCCTGTGCATGTTGGCTTTTGCTCTCATTCTCACCGACTATAGTCCCAAGGGAGCTGCCACATTGCTAGGCATCAAAACCATGTTCAAGACAAGAGGAAGGAGAAAGAGGCAGCACCAACCATTTCTGTCTCTTTTATAATGAAAGTAAGAGCCTTCCCCAGAGCCACATCAGGTTATGTCTCATTGGCTATATCTGGGTGACATGACCACCGCTAGCTGAAAGGGATGCTGGGAAAGCAAGTGCCTGGTTTTCCAGCTTCTATAGTGGGAGGCAGCAAGAAGAGGGGTCAATATAGCCATTGGGTCAACAAATATTTTAAAATAAATACAACTAGAAAGTAAGCTGAAAAATGCTTCTCTTTTCCCAAGTGGAATGTACCATGCAATTATTTTGAGGAAAGATGCGCTTAATTGGATATGCTTTTAAATTATTCATACTGCTATTTTGTTTTTATGTGGCAAAACAGGAATGACCTACGTGTTCTCTCACAGGTATGGGCAGGAAGTGGAACTAGAGGCAGGGTCAGAGTTCATGAAGAACTTAGCTTGGAGGGATTTCACTTTGATGTTTTCCTGAGAGACTACTTTGCACACACTCACCTTCTGATCAGAAAGGCATTGCTTTCGTGTGCTACAATTGGTCTTCTCCTCACATGGCCAGCCAAGTGTAACTAGTTGAGAAGTTCCTGGTTCTGACTGGTTTCCATTACCTTGTGATTCACGCACATTTGAACAGAAGGGTGACACGTTCACGGTGAAAAGGAAATTTCCTAGAATGTGGCATGCACACAGAATGCAGTCTCTCTTCTTCACTGAAGAAGTGCTATTAATACAATGAAAAGGTGCATGAAGATCACTTAACAAGTGCCCGGCATGCAAGAGGCACTGAATACATGTGAGATGGTATGATTTTATGACTGTTAATAAGAATGATGTTTCTTTTCTCCCTGCCCACCTTGCCAATAGCACCTCCTTTTTTCCATATTACCCTGACGTGTTTGGACAAAATGACAGGATCCAAGATTGAACTACACAGGTCCCTGGTCCCACTCCTACTCTCTGGGGGGGGGCTTCTGAGAGAACTTCAGGCAGGCAAGACACGCTTGAAGTTTTCTCAGGTATGTCTGAATTACTCTGGTTGGATAAACTGTCATCACACAGAACCTGGCCTTCTAGGGATGCAACCTGCAACCCTAATTGTTGCTTTCAAAACTTTCTCCTCATGGTAACCGCTTTATTTCCTGGTAGAATTTAATCCTATCAGTTTTTTGAACACAATGAAAAGGAAGTTATTTACAATTGATATCCCTGCATAAAAGAACTACCAAGCTCTCTAGCAGAGATCTCTTCTATACAGATAGAAGTGCTTTTGAATGCATCTCCTAATAATGGCTGATTTACAACGTTTGCTTGATTTTCTGTTGTATTACACATTAACACTGGGGAAAGAACAGAGGTCAGTGTAGGTGTCTTGTTTGCAAGGCTGTCACTGATGTTACAGAGATAACTGTGAGGTGTATACTCATTTGTTGTTTCTAACTTTTCTTTCATCTCCCCTTTAGACTGGAAGGTAATAAAGTGTAATGATTAAGGGGCCAGGATTAGGAATCGGAGAATCTTGAGTTTAAATTTTGACTTTGCCATTTTATAGCTCTGAAACTTGGGGCCTATTACGTCTTTTTTTTTTTTAATTGAAGTATAACTGACCTATTATTCAGAAAGAATAATTATTCTCTCTGAACCTCCTTTCCTTATCTACAAAGCGGGCAAATTAACATCCATCCCACAAAATTATTGCAAGCATTAAATAAAGTGTTCACTTCCAAGTGCAGAAAGTGCAACCCAAACAACTTAAGCAAAAAGAGAATGTATTTGACTCACATAACGAAACCAGAGTTTCAGGTACAGCTGGATCCGAGAGCTCAAACACTGAAATTAGGTCCAAATTTCACTCTACTTTTATTCCACTTCCCTCCATTGGCCCTATCCTCAGACAGATTCTCCCTTAGGGGCTGAAATAACTCCACTCTTTCTCCTCCAGTTTCAAGTCCCCTGGGAAAGAGAAGATACCTCTCTTACAACAGTCCCAGCAAAAATGTCATTGAATCTCACTGGCTCTGAATGGATTATCCCAGAACCAATGCGATGGAGCAAGGGGTGAATCAACACCACTTGCATGGACTGAAAATGCAGTGGTTTCCAAGCAGGAAATTGGCGTGCAGTTGCCAAACGAAAGGGCCATGAATGTTGGTGGGGTCAGGTGGGAGAAAAAGCAAATTTCCCCTAGAATGCCATAAAAAGGAAAGTGAATATGGACTTCAATATCAATCCTAGCATACCATAATGGAGGAAACCTTTTTTGGCCCTTAAAAGAAATAAAATTAGGTTAAGCGAAGAAAGTGCCACCGGATACAGTAGTTACAAACTGATATAATTATTACTTCAAGAACAAAATGAAATACAGATTTTTTTTTAGTTGGATGAAAGATTCACAAAGAGAAACCAGATGTTTCAGGGTGGGGCAGAGCGGCAGGCGGCATCTGGACTGGGAAAAGTCATTAGTCAAAGGCACCTACGCCCATCAACAGCGTGCAGAGAGGCATGGATTGAGCCGATGATGCCTGAGTTCCCAGTGAGCCAGAAGGACTGAAGTCGGGACAGAGGGCTGGAGGCTCTGAGTTCTCAGAAGTCTCCACCTTATCTTGTGAAGTGTCTGCCCCAGGACAAAGATCTTTAGTTTTTCTTCCTGCCAAGTAGAGGTTCCCAAACCTGGCTGTACCACAGAATAACCAGGTTTTAAAAAGATGATTCCAGAAAGCCCTTGCTGGCAATGGATTCACTCAGCCTGCGATGGTGCCTGGAAGTCTAGATTTTGAACAAGCTGTCCTGCGGCCAGGACTAATGTTTGGGTCTTTAGGGACCCTGTCCATCCCTCCCCAGCTACAGTGCCCACTCTGTACTGGATGGATCTGTTGACACCGCTGTTCCCTCCCCAGAGTATGAACCCCAAAGGGCAGGGACTCTCCCAGCTTTGGGTACCAGCACACAATGGAGTGAGCACCCACTAAGCATTTATTGAAGGAAGGCTGGCAGGCAGACAAGCAGGCAGGTAGGCTGCCTTTTCCCATGTGGACTTTTCTGGGGAAAAAAGCTCCTTCTGGAAAGAGCTGCTGTGATTGAGAAAAGATCATGGCCGCAAAGGAAGAAAGGGCCTTGGGGGAGGGAGAGATTCATGGTTCCCTCAGACCACACTCTTTTAAAAGACTCTTCCATAACTTTAATAAGGAAGCGAGAACAGGATGAGCGTGACAACGTTTGGGGCATCAGGTTAGCCTCGCCTCCCCGTTTTACAGATGATGAAACAGAGGCACAGGGAGATGGTCCAGGAGCACATCCTGAGGAAGTGACACAGCTGACATTCTGCAGCCTGAGTCCCCACCTGCGTCTCACCTCTCACAAGTGTGGCCGCACAGTTCTGGAGGAAACATCACGCATATTTGCGGGCGTCCATTTCCATCTTAGATGCATCCAGCAAAAATAAATCAATAGCTGAGGAAATCAGGGGAGAGCAAAGGGCCTCTCAAGAAAGAGACCATTGTACACGTCTCCAAACAGGCTATTTTCGGTCTACTTTTTATTCCGCTGCTACACCCTGAAGGTCACTTGCTACGTCTGCACAAACCAGTGAAGTCACGAAAAGGAATACTTGGCTAGGGAACGCGGGGCTGGGGGGCGGGGAAGTGACGGAGCTGGAGGAGGTGAGGCAATTCCACAACAAGGACTGCCCGGCCGGCTTCCCTCCCTAAACCGGCCCAATGACCTTCTTTCCTCGCGGTGACCACTCCCCCGAGGCTGCCCTGCGCGGCCACAAACAGCCCGGGAGTCAGCTCCGTGTTCCTGCGACTGGCTGGCGGCTGTCGGGGTGCTGCTCCCCAGGTCCCAGGAGGGAAAGCTCTCTTGGAAGAGCTGGAAAGGTGAGTGCGAAGTCGAGGTTCATTTCGTTCTTCTCGGACTGTGCTTACTGAGTTTGAAACTGGGGCGGGGCATCCAGCCTCTCCTAGGAGAAGGATATGATCATTTTCGTGGGAGAGAAACACGCTTCTTTTTTTTTTTTTAACATCTTTATTGGAGTATAGTTGCTTTACAATGGTGTGTTAGTTTCTGCTTTACAACAAAGTGAATCAGCTATACATATACATATGTTCCCATATCTCTTCCCTCTTGTGTCTCCCTCCTTCCCACCCTCCCTATCCCACCCCTCTAGGTGGTCACAAAGCACCGAGCTGATCTCCCTGTGCTGCTTCCCACTAGTTATCTAAACACGCTTCGTGACAGAGCCCAGCTGCTGTGAAGCAGAGGAGTGGGGAGGCGGGGAGAGGGGTGAGGAAGGCAACCGGGGAGGAGAAACTGACTGCTCTCGGATCTGCTAATGCCAGGCCAAGAGGACCTCAGCGTCCTCCGGGTTAGAGAAGAAAGAAATCTGGAGTGAGGAAGGTGGATGTTTCTGGATGTTGCCTGGCATGGGTGGTGAGGAAAAGCCACCTGCTTAGGGGAGGCACAAAGGGAGGGCCTGGCTGCCTCAGGCGCACAGCCGGGACCCCTTCTCAGAGGGCGCCCAGGCATTAGAACACACTGGAGCCTTCGCGGGGGCCGCAGTCTTCCCAGACCCAGACCCAGGAAGGAGGCACCGGCTCGGAGGCTTGCTTTGTCCCCTGTCTCTGATAACTATGTTCTCCCCTCTGGACCAAGCGGGCCCTCCAAAAACCACTTGGTCATCCACAGCTCAAACTGAGTGAGAGACTGAGCCAGAAGGGTGAGCCTTATGAGGGCGGGCCTTGAGGGCTAGAAGTGAAAAGCTTAAGACCCAAGGAGTCAGGGTTTACCTGGGATTTAAGAAGGATTCTCTTTTTAAGAGAAAAACATCTCCTTCAAGTGTTCATTATGACCCAAGCCTTCTTGGAAAAGAAAGCTTTGTGGACACATCCAAAACAATCTGTCCTTGCTGTATGTTTTTAAGGAAGTACCTTCCAATCGGCGGAGCCCCCTGAGGGCCGGGACCGGTTCAGAAGGAGAGGGGTGGTGGGTGATGATAGAGACCTTGAAGCCAAGGTCTGGCCTCAGGGATGCTCCTCCACCCCCACCCCCTGGGGCTTCAGCGTAGTAACCAGGCCACATCAGAGGGGGTTCCCTTGATGTCACTTTCAGGACTTCTCCTCCTACATGTCACTCCTTCTTGGAGCCTTTCCTGGCCACCTCTTCCTCCCACGGCTGCAATAGCATCTTGCAGCTGATGGTCCTGAAATCCCTATAAGCAGCTTCTCTCTGATAGCTAAGAGCTGCCATTTGCTGGGAATTTTCTATGTAGCAGGCTCTGGGCTAAGTGCCTTGATGAGAGCTGTTCAGTGTGGTGCCTAAACCTTGGGCTTGGAGCAGACCACACCTTTTCAAATCCTGCCTCAGCTATTATTGAATGTGTAACCACAGGCAAGACACTTGCCTTTCTGTGCCTCAGTTTCCTGCACTTTAGAATGGGCATAACAGTGCACCCACCCCAGAGGGTTTTTGTGAGGCTTAAATGAATTAACACATGCTAAGTGCTTTTAACAGTGCCTTCACCTGTGTTCAGTAAATGCTGGCAATTCTAATTGTGTCTTTTAAGCCTCACAGCAAGATTCCAAGGTAAGTATTATTATCTCCATTTGCGGACAAGAAAACTGAGGTTCAGAGAGGAGGGGGAGCCCAACTAGAGTTTTCAGTCCAGCATTTTCTCTGCTACTGTGCAACCAAAATAACAATTATGCTAACTCTTAAAGAGTAAGTAAAGTGGCAGAGTCAGGCTTCAGGTCCAGTGAGTTCCGGAATCCATTCTTTTAATCACCACACTAGACTGCCTTTCTGTAATGGTTATGGAAAGAATAAACACTCAACCCCAGAATTTAATTTTAAAATGGCACCTGCTTGGGGGTCTGAGAAGGCCTTTGAAAGTGCAGGTGACCCTCAAACCAGCTCTTTGGAGGCAGCATTCATCCCTGTGGGCAGACTGAAAAATGTGAAAATAGCCTGGCATCTCATATCTCGTTTACTCCTCCTGGTGGCCCTTGGTGGTCTTACCAGCCTTGTTTTACAGCTGAGAGTCAGTAACTTCCCCCATGATATTGCGGTTATGCAATATGGTATATGTGTCTCGCCATAAAATTCCTGGTTGGGTCCCAGAATCTTTGATGGAGCTTTAAACAAAACAAAGCAACTCATGCCCACTGAATCAGAATCTCTTAGGGTGGTGCCTGGGCGTCTGAATTTTAAGAACCAGAATCTGATGTGCAGCCAACACTGAGAACCCTTCCCAGTTACACTGCCTCTTCCAAAGGCCGGAAGCCCCATTTACAACCATCTGCTGAACATCCCACCTGGGATCTCGCATCTCAGCAGGCTCGGGTTGAACTTGCCCTCTCTCCCTTCTTCTCGGGGCCTGGTACCACCATCCATCACCCAGTCTCCCCTGCTGGGAACTCAGTCATCCTCAACTCCTCTTCCCCACTGCCAGTGGTACCCAAAATGTCTCCTGTATCCATGCTACCTCCACCTTGGTAAAAGCCTTCACCATTTCTGGTCTGGATCGCTGCTACTGCCCCTAACTCATCACCCTCTGACTACCTCTATTTCTCCGCTGTGTCTCCATTTCTTCTTGTCCTTCTCCCCTGTCCTCTCCATCCCCCAAATCCAGCCCACATCCTTTCTCCTGCCAGACTTAATGAACTAAAAACTATCTCAACACTCACTTTTCTGCTTAAAAACTTCCACCAGCACTAGCCTCCTGGCTAATAACCACACACCTGGCTCAGCATTCCCTCTTCAGCCTCGACTCCTCTCTGGTGGCACAGGCCATGTTCCAACCACACTGAATTACCCCATCCCCAGAACGAACTGTGTCCCTTCACAGCCTGTGAACACATCATGTTGTGCCTCCTGCCTGAAATGGACTTCTGACCTGGCTTGGCTGAAAAACTCCTACTTGTCTTGTGGGACCCTTAAAAGTCACCTCCTCTGGGAAGCCCTCCCGGAGTCTCCCAGGGAGATGGGTACTCCTTACTCTGTCCTTCCCCAGAACAAGGCTCCATCTTCAGTTACAGGATGGCCCTGGAATGATCTGATGACACATCTGTCTGTCAGTGAACTCCTCATTCAACATTCACGTATTAAACATCTCCTACTGCCAAGTGCAGGCCCAGATGCTGCGGATACTGATGAATAAAACTGAGTTTCTAGCTTTAGTCTACTGAGCATGGCAGAGAAGAGGGGATAGGGCACTGCGGAGAGAAGGCACAGCAAGTGCAAGAAGCGCGGCAGCAAGCCTTATGCTGCCTGTGTAAGAGAGGATGCAGAAAGAGAGCAGCAGGAGATGAGGGGCAGAGATGAGGAGAGGGAGGAGATCTGGAAGGGCCATGAGAGCCTCCCTCATGTATCCTGAGAAAACCCCCCACCCCTGGGCCAATTGTCCTGGACTCCTTACGCTATGGAGATGGGACTTGGGAGGACCATGAATAGATTTGTGGCTCAGAAAGATCCTCCTGAGTTTCTTGAGATTATGTCCCATCCATCTTTACAACCACAGCACCTAACACAGTTCCTGGAACGCAGCAGGCCCTGAAGAGACAGGGGCCGAAAGAACAAAAAGCACGCTAGGCAAGGAAGCCCCTTGGCGGGAAGGGTTTGGATTCAAGGGCACCGGCGTCCCTGGGATTCCAGGTTTCCAGTGACTAAGTCTCGCTCCGCCCCCACCCCTGGGGGTGCCCGCAGGTGCCCGACTCCGGCCATGCTGGCGCTGCTCTGTGCCTACCTGCTCCTGACGTCCCTCGCCTCTTATGTCTCCACCGACCCGGACCTGGAGCAGCCCAGCTCCCGCATAGGGGAGCAGATCCGCGACATGTACGCCAAAGTGACGGAGATCTGGCAGGAGCTGACGCAGCGGTGGGCGGTGGGCGGCGGCCAGGACGCCGCGCTACACGCCTCCTGCCCCGTGCTGCCGTCGGCCACGCTGGACGCGGCGCAGCCCCGCGTGAGCGGCGTCGTGCTCTTCCGGCAGCTCCGGCCCGGCGCCTTGCTCGAGGCCTTCTTCCACCTGGAGGGGTTCCCGGCCGAGCCCAACGGCACCAGCCGCGCCATCCACGTGCACCAGTTCGGGGACCTGAGCCAGGGCTGCGACTCCACCGGCGCGCACTACAACCCGCTGGCCGTGCCCCACCCGCAGCACCCGGGCGACTTCGGCAACTTCGTGGTGCGCGACGGCCAAGTCTGGAAGTACCGCTCCGGCCTGGCCGCCTCGCTCTCCGGCCCGCACTCGATCGCGGGCCGCTCCGTGGTGATCCACGAGGGCGAGGACGACCTGGGCCGCGGTGGCAACCAGGCCAGCCTGGAGAACGGCAACGCGGGCCGCCGGCTCGCCTGCTGCGTGGTGGGCCTGTGCGGGCCGGGGCCCTGGGCGCGCAAGATGCAGGAGCACGCGGAGCACAAGAAGCGGCGGCGAGAGAGCGAGTGCAAGGCCGGCTGAGCCCCCACCGGGCGCCCCGAGAGCTCCTTCCACGCCCCAGACCCACTCCACGTGCCCTGGGAGCCCCTCCACGCCCTGACACCCCCACAAGTGCCTGACATCCCCTCCGAGTACCCCAAGACCCCTCGACGCCTGACACCTCTCCAGACTCCCGAGACTCCCTCCATGTGGCCCAGGCCCCCTTCTACATGGATCTATCTGTGCTGTGACACCTCTTCCAAGCACCCTCAGACCCTTCTACACCCTGACACCCCTCCAGGTGCCCCAGGATCCCCTCTACACCCTGACTCTCCTCCAAGCTCCCAAGATGCCTGCCATGTGACCCAGGACCCCTTCTACACATCCCAGGATCCCTCCATGCCTTGACACCACTCCAAGAACCCTGGGACACCTCTACACCCTGACACCTCTCCAAGTGCCCAAGATCCCCTCCACGTGACCCAAGTCCCCACCCTCTCATCTTGATTTTTCTTCTGCTCCCAGAGACACTCCCTACTCTGAGGTACCACTTTTGCCATGGCTAGGATCTCCCCGAAAATCCCCTCCACCCTGAGGTCTCCAACCATGTATACTGAGACACCCCCTTTCATCCTGAGGGCACCCTGAGCTCTGAGAACCCCCAGAGATAATGAAATATCCCCATTTACCCTGAGGGTCTTCCAGACTCCCCCCTTTCCACCCTGGCACCCCTGCCCTCACTCTGTGAGCCCTGAGATCCCTCAATGCCCTAAGAACCTACCTACCCCCACCCCCTTTAGGTTCCTCCTAGGCAGTCTGAGACCCCTCCTGAGGTTGCCTCTCCCCCTCCCCCTCCCCAGCATGTGCAGTGCAGCCTGCACTTAGGCCCCCCTGCCCGGTGTCTCCAGCTATTCCCCCAACCCCACACCCCAGAGAGCTGCTTCTCTGTGGGCTGTTTGGCAGTCTTCGTGTTGCACATTAAAAACTTAGCAATTCAGTACTGCATGGGGGCCTTGGTTACTTTTTTGGTTTATTTGAGGCTTCTCTCCCCACTCAGCTATTTTTTGGGGGAATGGCAAAGATGTTTACCAAACCTCTTAGGACTTCTCCTTCTCTCCTGCCCAGCTCTGTTGGCTGCAAGGCTCAGTCACTGATCATCATGCCTTTGGGGGTGTGGCTCGCAAGAGGGAGGAAACCAGGATCACTTAGGGAAATGGGAAAAAAATACAGCTTCCTGGGCCACATGCCAGAGCTGTAGAATCCAAAGGGAGAGGAGAAAATCTATTCGCAACAAGCTTCCCGGTGATTCTGATGCTGGAGCCGCTGGCCTGGCATGAGCTGTACACCAGCTCACTGGGCCCAGGGGCCTCTCACATCTGCCTCTGCGGGAAGCCTGAGGGTCCATTTCCCAGATGGCGGAGACAGGGCCAGTGAGGCAGTGTCCCTGGGCAAGTTATGGGGAGGTTGGTGTTGGTATCTAAAGTTGTCAGCCTTCTCCACAACCAGGACAATGCTCTTCTTGACTTCTTGATACAAAAGCAGTTGGAAGCAGTGGGGTCCAAAGGCGGGTTGGTCTTAATAAAGGCTTGATGGAGGTTCTGCCTCTCTTTCTGAAAATTATAATCTATACACAGACTAGATCAGTCTTGTGTATTCACTTTCATTTATTGAGTAGAAGTATCCACCCTGGGGTAGACCCACTTCCTAGCTGTGGCTTTCCCTCCCTGGTTCCTCAGAGGCAGCTTCTGTTTCTCCCAGACTCTTAAGGCAGTGAGTCAAACTGAACCTTAGCCAGAAAACCATCCCCAGTGGTTATTTTTACCTCTTACTAGGACTACCTTGTTATTTAAAACCCTTTCCTTGAGCCCAAGCAACAAGTGGGAAGAAAGGCTATTGCCTGGTGAATTTGCTCCACCAACTGGTTCTCACTGGTTTTGAAACTGAGCAGGACTCTGCGAGGCCTTCCCAGGGACAGACCCCTTGTGTCCTCCCCCCCCCCCCGACCCCACCAGTTTGTATAAAAGCTCTAGCCTCCTAGGCCTTCCCCAGGTTCCAGAGAGCAAATTTAATCAGAGAAGTGAGAAAATGCAGAAACAAAGGAAAACAGTCAAGCAAGACAATAATAGTCTAGTTACAAAACAAAGTCAAGGACCTTTAGTTCCTCCTCAAGTGCTATAGAGAATATCCTGAGCCATATCCTTGAGCTGTTTTGCAGATACTAAAACCCTCACCAGGTGGAAGAGGTTAACAGCATGCTGACCACCAGCACGTAGACCCCAGACCGGTTGGAACCAGAAGGTTGATTACTGAGATTCCTGAAACATCACCCTGTCCTCATCACCAACCAAGCAGAAGGATGTCCACGAGCTGCTCGTGCACCCTGTGACCCTCTCCCTCACCTTGCCTTTAACCCTTCCCTGAAAGCTATCAGGGCCTTTGGGTCTTCTGAGCGTGAGCTGTCCGTTCTCCTTGCTTGGTCCCACGTTGGGTGCCTTGCAATAAACACGGTACTTTGCCTCACCACGAGGCAGTGTCAGTAGATTGGCTTTACCGCGTGTCAGGCGAGCGGTACCAGTTTGGTTCGGTAATGGTTTGAAATATTAACTTGAAATGTACGGGTCAGCACTGAAAAGGGAATTAGCAAACTGAGTCTTTAAATATCCTGATTTCACAAAGAGGCATTTGCCTACCCCCGCAATTAAAAGTTGTGAAAACAAGGCAGCAATTACATAGGAACACACGATGGACAGGAATAAAAAGCCAACACCCCATCTTCGACTCTGCCGCCCAGATTATAGGTTAATTCAGGATCATCAAGGGAAGTTTGCACTTATTTTTCAGAAGGAGGCTGGTGCTTCTCATCTCTTGTCTTCTGTCTTGGTCTGTTCGGGCTGCTGTCACAAAATACTGGAGACTGGGTAGCTTATAAACAATAGAAATGTACCTCACAGTTCTGGAGACTGGGAGTCCAAGATCAGGGCACCAGCATCGTCAGTGAGAGCCCTCTTTGGGACTCATAGCCCGTACCTTTTTGCAGTGTTCTCATGTGGTAGGAGGGGTGAGGGATCTCTTTCAACCCTTTTTTAAGGCAGCAATCTCATTCATGAGGGCTCCCCCTTCATGACTTTGGTACCCCCTACCAAAGGTCTCACCTTCTAATACCATCATATTTGGGGGTTAGGATTTCAACATATGAATTTTGGGGAGAACACAAACATTCAGACCACGGCACTTCTGTTTTTAGTTTCTCTCTTCACGACCCTTGACCCGCCCCCCCCCAGACTGAAGAAATACCCTCGCAGATCCGCTTCATTTCTGTCGTGTCCATTCATGGGAATGGGATTGATAAACTATTCTATGGGGCTCCAGAGCCAAGAAACAAAGAGAGGAAATAATAGAGGGGCAAATTACAGTTCACTATAAGGGCCAGGAATGTATATAGCACAGGGGCTGACAGTTCAGGCTTAGGTAGAAAGGCCTGTTTGGAACCTCAGCCCAGCCACACTTATAAGCTGTGTGACCTGAGCAAGTCACTTCACCTCTCTGGGCCTGAGCTCTCTCATCTGTAAAAGAAGACTATCACATTAGACTGTTGTGAAGATTAAATCAACAGTTACTCATGAGAGGTGTATAGCATAGTGTGAAGGCCTAAAGATCTAATGAATGGCTAAGGTCAAAAATAGCTACCTAGTCATGGATTGGATGACCTTGAAAGGTAGTGAGTGTCGTGTCACTAGAAGGATTCAAGTAAAGGCAAGGCTGCTACCTCTTCGGGTTGGAAGAAGGATTTCCGCATCCATTAAGAGGCCAGCTGAGATGAATTCTATGATCCCAACTCTTGGGGGGAGGGGCCAAGATGAAGGAAAGACTGGCGCCCATAAGGGCAGGCATCTGGCTCCCACACAGAACCGGATGTGTGCCACCAGACCCGCCCACAGGACCCCATTTGGCCCCTGGAGGCTATTTTTACTCCTCTCCTCTAACAGATCTATTTTGTTAATCTTCTTATATTTGCTGTTTTGACTTCCCAGCCAGCTTGCTAATCAGTTTGCCTATTTGACTCACAGGGTTTGCATTTGTCACTGAGACTTAAACACACACTTGTTTTGATTTCTTTTTGTAAAATTAGAAGCGTTTGATGTAATGACTCTACCTAGACGCAGCTGGTAAAGTGAGAATAATGCTCCAGTTTGCACAGTTTAAACACAATGTCGACAATAATTAGAAATGCTATCTTTAGATGTTTAGGATAAGCTTTTTCTCCGAATTGCAGTGAATTTTTCTTCCAAGTGGGGCTTTTCAGTGCGTGTATATACAGAAATACTAAAAACGTAAGAAAATAGAGCAAATCAGTGAGTGCTTTGGTCAACTTGAAAGATGGCAGGAAATTAACTAACTGATTTTAGATCTGGCGTTTTTGACTGAATGCATAAAATCTTTACATTCTCCATATTTTTCACGACTAGCATATGATCTAATAATTTTAGGGACGGATTGCAAGTGATAAGTTGCTACAATATGCTAAAAACTATGCTCAGCCTAGCCTTGGCCTTCGGCGAGGGTGGGAGGAGGATAATGTAAATAATACCGATGATTAATCACCTACACCAGGAAAATTACATTTTAATTTCAGGTAACAAAAAAGATACAGTTATGATACATGATGATCATAGATCCACTAAATCAAGGTCTACAACTGAATAGAAGTTACTTTGTTTAAATCAAATTACAAAACAGCAGCTGATCTGCTTTTTTTTTTTTTTTTTTTTAAGTCCGTTGTTTTAAATTTAATAGGCTATCACTGGCCTTCGCCAAGATCCCAAAATATATGCCTGGGCTCATATAGATTCCAGAAAATCATACTTGTCAGTATTATGCAAACTTTCCCTAAGAGTCTGAAAAAAATCCTCATTTGGTAAAGAGGTGTTATGAAATGTAAGGCGGCACATCTGTATCTATCATTTTAAATTACCTTCAGGCTGTATCAACTTGTTTTGTTTTGTTTTGTTTTTGTGAACAACTGTAATATCAAGAGATGGGTCCTTCTTATTTTTCTGCTTATTTCTAATTAGATTCACTGCCTAGCTCTCTATTGCATCTCTCGAATGTTCAAATTTTTCTCTGTTCAGAAAGACTTCTGGAAAACAAGGAATATATTAATGTAGTGAGTTGAGGGGAATCCTTTGGCTTTTTGACATCCTAACTGAGCCATATGAAGGTACCCTCAGTATTATTAAGGAGGAAGATTGCTTCAAATGGAGGCTTCCAAAATGAAAGCAGAGGGTAGAGATGGAAGGGACTCAAATAGAGACCTTTTTCAAAGAGAAATAAGGTATCAAGTCACAGGGCTACAGAAAACAATCCAGCCAGGAGACAGCCACAGGTTTTAGAGGAAACCAAGAGCGGCAAAGGCATGCTGTGATTTGAAAGAGACAGAAAAGGTATCCCCAATGAGCAAGTAGCTGGTCTTCGAAATTCTTTAGAGAGAAGATTGGATGTCCATTTGGAACAATTCAGATGATGAACTGGGGTGCAAATGCTCCCAGAAGGAATAACACATCCCCAAATGCACTCCAACACATGAATGACTGATACTAGAACTCTTTTTTTAGAGCTTCAAGTCATCATGGTGGTGTGTGTCTGGAAGT
The DNA here is from genome assembly GCF_002837175.3 of Physeter macrocephalus. Classification (NCBI taxonomy): domain Eukaryota; kingdom Metazoa; phylum Chordata; class Mammalia; order Artiodactyla; family Physeteridae; genus Physeter; species Physeter macrocephalus. The sequence goes on along the minus strand of NC_041220.1, from coordinate 92,904,515 downwards.
GAGGGCACAGAAAGAGGAAAAATGATGGGAAAAAGAATTTCGCTTCCTTAAGACTGCCAACTAGGAGCAGGTTCCAGCAGGGATTGAGCTGAATGCCACCGGGGGCCTCCTAACTACAGAGGCTGTTCCAGGAGAAGGAGAAAGCGGGAGGGGAAGAGGAAGGTGCAGAGGAGGCATGGAAAGAGGAGTTAGGGATGAGAAATGTCTGGTTTACAAAAACCAATCCATTTCCACAGGCCTTAATTAAAAGAATGACAAACACCCATATGTAAAAATCCACACCTGAAGGCTCTCAGGTACAGAGCGATCACAAGAAATGCAGAGTGTGCAAACAAGCTTTCATTAAGAGACCTGTCAGCTCGGTTTCATTTATCCAGACTGTTCAGCATTCTGCTGGCAACTGAGCTGGAAAAATAATGGAAGGACAGATACACTTGAAGAGGTAAACAAAGGTGGGAACATTTCAAGCTGCAAAATAATAAATAATAGATAATAAAGAAGTCAGGGAATGGGAGAGATGAGATGGCATTTTTCTTAACAAACAAACAAATAACAACCACCCCTCCCTCAACTCCACACTCATCAGTAATGCAATATTCTGGCTTTTAAAAGAAAAAATAAAACAAGAACAGACATGTGGGGTTCAGAGACAATGCTATTGGTGGCCTACTCAAATCTACTCAAATCTATTCCCTGCTCTGCTACACTTCCCAAGACCTGATTTTGTTTTAGTGTTCACCCTTTTAGAGTCTACATGTCCAGGGACAAGGCTCCTCCCCATTCAGAGGATGATCTTGATGAACCTAAACCCATCAGAGTAATTTCATCTTCCTTGCTAAGGACTGTTTTAGACAAAGACATGCGACATGGTCATATAGGCATGTGACAATTCTGACCAATGAAATGTGACAAGAACTGGGTTACTTGCTCTTAAAACACACACACACACACACACACACACACACACACACACACACACACAGAAACTTCCTTCTGCCTTTGGACACAGATGTGAGAACAGGTGATGGCTGGAGCTGTTGCAGCCATCTTGTTAGCATGAGGGAGTAGATGACACTGAGGCAGGCAAAGCAGGGAGACAGAAACTCAGATCCTTGATAACTTTCTTGAATGAACCAGCCCTGCCTGGCATTCCCTACTTCTTAAGTTCTTGTTATGCAATATAATTCATTTCCTTATTGTTTAAGTTTCTTAAAGTGTGAACTGTAGCTGAGAGTACCCCAACTGATGCAGGGTTATCTGGTGGAGTAGGGGACAGAATGCAATACATTTTCACAATGACTCTTAAAAAGACAAAAGACAACCATAAGTAATTGCTGAAACTCTTTTTAATGTCTGTGGAACAGAAGAACCATGTTGAGTTGGGGATAGCAGAGGTGGGACAGAGTCACATGTATGTACAGGGCAATGTCAAGATTCCAAAATGACAGGATCACCTCATTGGCTCCAATTCCATCTAATAACACAAGACACCACCCCCCCCCGCAAGGCTGATTGGATACACAGAGCTTAGGTTATCGCTCCCTATGACCCCCTGCCCTGAACCCCATACTCTGGGACTCATGGCAGTTTTCTTGCCCATGATGGAATGTGTAGGAGTTTATTAGAAGCCCTGCTTTCCAGAAGGTGATGAATGGGCCCTAAAGACATGCACCTGGCCAATTGTGTGTCAAAACCAAGGCTTCCGTGGGGAGAGATTTTTCTTTTTATGATCATTGTATTAAATCTGGCTGTGTTTTCCTTTGGTGGCTTTGGTGTCCTGTGCAGTAGTGTTAAACATTTGCAGAGAGTTGAGGCCTGGTGCAGCAGGAAAATGATTTCTGTGGCTGCTGGCCTGGGCAAGCTTTGCAGCTGCAGAAGCGACCTCCGTGGAGGGAAAGGTGAGGGGATGAGTCTGGGAAGGGGGAGAGGCTGGAGCATAGAGGGATGAATGGGGCATTGGGGCCTGACGGGCAGGGGTAGATGTCGTGTCCTGCTCACCGGGAGCCACAGTGCTCTGACTTCAGGCGGGCCTGCATCCCGCTAGGCGATGAGGGTGAACTCAGGTGAGCGAGAAGAACGCAGCTGGAGGTCCACCCAGGGTGCATTTGGCAGAGGATGGGACCCTCTGGTCTGCACCTTGCCCTCCTTCAGAGCAAGACAGTGCAAAGTCTGATGGATCCCACCCAGCTGGCAGAGTGACGTCAGGAGATAAATGTGGCAGGGCAGTTTTGGGGGCGGAGGGAGGGGTGGCTGGCCACCCACATGCATGCAGGATTCACACCTGGGATCCCAAGCCTGGTCTAAACCTCTGATTTCTAGGATGAATTGATGAATTTTCTACGTCTCCCACCTTAGGAACTTCTCTTTTCCCTGCAGGAGAGTCTCTCAAAGGGGTCATTCTGGTTCTCAGGGACGTTTTGAGCTTTGGGATCTAGTTTTAGGTCTTCCTGGAGAAATGAACTGCGTTCAGCACAAAGAAAGGTCTGTCATTTGATGCGGCTTCAACGTGCTGCAGCGTCAGATGCCGCCTAGAAAAGTTAATTTTATCCCTAAGGAAAGAAGCAGGTGGGGGTGACCACTCTCTGCTTTCCCACTCTTGGAGCTTGAACTTGGTTCCCTAGTCCCCTCGCCTCCCCATCGTTACAAAGGCTGTAATGACGTTACTTTCTTTCCACTCTAGGGCCACGAGCTCTGTCTTTAAAACAGGGGGAAGCAGCCGCAGCATTCTGTTGGAGGAGTGATGCTAGAGGTTTCAGGTGGTGGGGGGATTGTGGGTTGGCCCCTAAGCAGCTATAGCTTGCCCCAACCCTACAGGACCATAAAACCATAAAACCCTATATGTAGCCTGGGATGAAGGGAGAGAACCAACATTCCCAGGTTCTGGCTCTCATCTCATCTCAGAAACAAAACATCAAAACACCACTGGAGTCCCCCCCGCATCCTCCCTGCGTATCCACAGCCCGCCCCCTCCCCCTCCCCCTCCCCCCTCCCCCCTCCCCAGTCACTC
>NC_041220.1:92897018-92901292 GCF_002837175.3 Physeter macrocephalus | reverse complement strand
CCCGTCCCCCCTCCCCAGTCACTCCAGGTCGATTAAGCCTCTAGAATTACAGGCTGGAAAATTCAGCTCTAGTAGTCAGCAGACAGGTCTCAACAGGGGCTGTGGATTTCAGACCGGAAGCCTAACCTTCTGAGCCCACTTGAGCCCCTTTCTGCCTGCCAGTCAGTGCCACTACAGCCAGCGCTGCGGGCAGGATGCCAAGATCACCCACGCTGGGAGGTCCTACCGGGCCCTGACGTGATGGAGAGGAGCCGGGGGCCCCTCTGGACCCATTGTGCTTAATTACACCTTACTCTACAGCCTCCTAATCATTGCAAAGATGGGGATCTGATTAAAAACCCCATCCGTTTCAAGCCCTTCCCGTAATTTTGATCGACAACTTTAAACGCAAATAGAAAACCATCTTATCTCTAATAAAACAAGTGCTGACAGAAAGATGGATGTCGAAAACCAGCCATATGGCTGACACGATTCCGTGCCTGGCCATGTTCACAGCGTGCAGCTTCCGCAGAAAGAGATGACACCGAGAAGCTTGAGGACCCGCCTTTAATAAATCGAACTGTGCTGGCATCATCAGAATATTCCGTTTGCAACAGGAGCTGTGTGTCCTTTTTCACTTGCAGACTTGGAGGTGTTTTCGGAGAAGGTGACTTCGGTGAGCTGTTCTGACGTTTAATTCTTTACCGTCCCGTGTGCCTTCAATGCGTCATCATGCCTGACCTCTTTCCCCTTCATGTTTTCATGGTGTTCCTTTTACCTCCACTCTCTGGGGTCTCTCTTTGCCATCTTCCAGGGTGGGAGCTTCTGCTGCAGGCTGGCTGGACTCAGCAGAGTCCGGGCAAGGTTTGGGGCACGACCCACTGGCGGCCAGGTCCGGCGGGGATGGCCCCATCTCGCCCCTCCGACTCTCCACGGAACTCTCTCTTGTGACCCCTTCTGGTTTGGCAGCTGCCTGGTCCTCTGCCAGTTTCACGATTTCCCTTCCAAGCCTGTTTACTTCTTCTTCCTCAGAAGGTAGCTGGGGTAATGAGGGATGAAAGTGCTTGCGTTGGTTCCTGTGGCTCTGATTTGCTGCGGAGCTAACGGCGGGCCTCCCAGCATCCTCCAGCACCGTCAACGCCTCGGCGGCGGCACGACTTCCATCTCGTTCTTGCTTCCGAGCCTCCCCTGAAACAGACCAGGGACAGCATCAAACCTCTGGCTGGAGGTCAGCCCTTAATCCCCCTCTCCTCCCAACCTCGGGCCCACTGCTGCCGGGCCTCCGACACAGAAAATGCTGCTGAAGGGAACACAGGACCCACAAAAAAGAAAACAGCCACTCTGGTGATTCCTGTGTCATTAATGGAGGGAAAGGGATCACGTGGGCCATGACTGTAACCCCTCCTTTCCAGGCGCCTGGTTATCGCCTGCTTCGCTCTCTGACGGTGGTTCCTTGTGCCCATGAAATATTTAACCTGAGGACAAAGGTTTTGTAGGTTCTGTAGCTCAGGGAAGATCTGGGGCCCTTTAGTAATGAAAAGAGGTTCTGGCTGCTCTCTGTGTGGGAAACAGAAGGAGAGTTAGGGAGGGATTGAGCACCTCCATCTCCATCAGCACCTCATTCTTTGATGCAGACCACTTGTGCTTTCTCACTTTCAATAAACTGCTATATGCAAAAGCAACTTCAAGCTCCCTACCCCGCCTCACTAAACTGTTCTTTCTAAACCTGTACAACAGAAATTCTCTAGCTGCAACTGGAGGGGGATGGGAGAGAACATGGGGCCCTAAGGGCCAGCATCCAGCCCCCATTTTCCTATTTGCTTGCTTTGTGATCAGGATGACCTGTTTGGCCTTTTTTTTTTTTTTTCTTTTTTAACATCTTTATTGCAGTATACTTGCTTTACAATGCTGTGTGAGTTTCTGCTGTTTAACAAAGCGAATCAGCTATACGTGTACATAGATCCCCATATCCCCTCCCTCTTGCGTCTCCCTCCCACCCTCCCTATCCCACCGCTCTAGGTGGTCACAAACCACCGAGCTGATCTCCCTATGCTATGCGGCTGCTTCCCACTAGCTATCTATTTTACATTTGGTAGTGTAGATATGTCCATGCCACTCTCTCACTTCATCCCAGCTTACCCTTCCCCCTCCCCGTGTCCTCAAGTCCATTCTCTACATCGTCTGTGTCTTTATTCCTGTCCTGCCCTTAGGTTCATCAGAACCCTTTTATTTTTTTTTAGATTCCATATATATGTGTTAGCATACAGTATTTGTTTTTCTCTTTCTGACTTTCTTCACTCTGAACGACAGACTCTAGGTCCATCCACCTCACTACAAATAACTCAATTTCGTTTCTTTTTATGTGAGTAATATTCCATTGTATATATGTGCCACATCTTCTTTATCCATTCATCTGTTGATGGACAGTTAGGTTGCTTCCATGTCCTGGCTATTGTAAATAGAGCTGCAATGAACATTTTGGTACATGACTCTTTTTGAATTATGGTTTTCTCAGGGTATATGCCCAGTAGTGGGATTGCTGGGTCGTATGGTAGTTCTATTTGTAGTTTTTTAAGGAACCTCCATACTGTTCTCCATAGTGGCTGTATCAATTTACATTCCCACCAGCAGTGCAAGAGGGTTCCCTTTTCTCCACACGCTCTCCAGCATTTATTGTTTGTAGATTTTTTAATGATGGCCATTCTGACTGGTGTGATGTGATACCTCATTGTAGTTTTAATTTGCATTCTCTAATAATTAGTGATGTTGAGCATCTTTTCATGTGTTTATTGGCAATCTGTATATCTTCTTTGGAGAAATGTCTATTTAAGTCTTCTGACCATTTTTGGATTAGGTTGTTTGTTTTTTTGATATTGAGCTGCATGAGCTGCTTGTATATCTTGAAGATTAATCCTTTGTCAGTTGCTTCGTTTGCAAATATTTTCTCCCATTCTGAGGGTTGTCTTTTCATCTTGTTTATGGTTTCCTTTGCTGTGCCTGATTCCTCCTGATCCATTTTTCTTTCTCAAGATTTCTTTGGCTATTTGGGGTCTTTTGTGTTTCCATACAAATTTTGAAATTTTTTGTTCTAGTTCTGTGAAAAATGCCATTGGTAGTTTGATAGAGATTGCATTGCATCTGTAGATTGCTTTGGGTAGTATAGTCATTTTCACAATGTTAAGTCTTCCAATGCAAGAACATAGTATATCTCTCCATCTGTTTGTGTCATCTTTAATTTCTTTCATCAGTGTCTTATAGGTTTCTGGATACAGGTCTTTTGTCTCCATAAGTAGGTTTATTCCTAGGTATGTTATTCTTTTTGTTGCAGTGGCAGATGGGAGTGTTGCCTTAATTTCTCTTTCAGATTTTTCATCATTAGTGTATAGGAATGCAAGAGATTGCTGTGCACTAATTTTGTATCCTGGTACTCTACCAAATTCACTGATTAGCTCTAGTAGTTTTCTGGTAGCATGGCCTTCTTTTTTTCAGATACAAAATGAGGGGCAGGACTCTCTGATGGCCCTTCCGGACCTAACAAGCAAAAGAGGCTCTGCAAGCCTGGGAAGCACTTGGGGAGTGAACTCTTGGCACCCAGACATGTGTGTTCAACACTAGATCCTGCGGTTCCCAGAAGTCAAGGCAGACCTTGACTGCTGTCCCCACACCCCAGGCCTCTAGTTCTGATATAGATTTGCTTCTCACATTCAAAAGAAGCCATTTTCCTTCTCTTAAGTCCTTGTAATGACCATAGAAATTTCCCAGGGACAGACATTCGACCAAATCTTGTATATACTCTAAAGCCTGTATTTAGTCATGGACCACTATGTATTACTCTCCTAAGAGCTCATTGACTTCAGTAAGTATTGTACCTGAAAATGAGACCATTACTTGTGCTTAAATGAAATTCATGAATATATAAATGAGTGACTAAAGCAAGTCTTGATTTTTAGAAAAGTAACGATTCAGATCTGTTCAGCCAGGATAACGTGTGTTAGTTCCTAATCGGTTCCTGTGCTCCTCCTACTCCAATCCAACCTATCAGGAGAGGAACCTTCCCTAAGGCTTTGCTACTAAAAGTGGGGTCCCTGGACCAGCAGCAGTGGCATCACCTGGCAGTTTGTTAGACATGCAGTATCCTATCCCAGACCTACTGGTTCAGAATCTGCATTTTAGTAAGATCGCAGGCGATGTGGCTGCACGTTACAGTGTGAGAAACACTACAGGTGAAACACAAATATGACTATGCCTTTCCCCAGCTCTCAAACCTCCAAAGTCTGCCACCACCCTGAGAACAA
>NC_041220.1:92845313-92889985 GCF_002837175.3 Physeter macrocephalus | reverse complement strand
TGCTGTGCAAAAGCTTTTAGGTTTCATTAGGTCCCATTTGTTTATTTTTGTTTTTATTTCCATTTCTCTAGGAGGTGGGTCAAAAAGGATCTTGCTGTGATTTATGTCATAGAGTGTTCTGCCTATGTTTTCCTCTAAGAGTTTTATAGTGTCTGGCCTTACATTTAGGTCTTTAATCCATTTTGAGTTTATTTTTGTGTATGGTGTTAGGGAGTGTTCTAATTTCATTCTTTTACATGTAGCTGTCCAGTTTTCCCAGCATCAGTTATTGAAGAGGCTGTCATTTCTCCATTGTATTCTTTTGCCTCCTTTGTCAAAGGTAACCATATGTGTGTGGGTTTATCTCTGGGCTTTCTGTCCTGTTCCATTGATTTGTATTTCTGTTTTTGTGCCAGTAGCATACTGTCTTGATTACTGTAGCTTTGTAGTATAGTCTGAAGTCTGGGAGCCTGATTCCTCCTGATCCATTTTTCTTTCTCAAGATTTCTTTGGCTATTTGGGGTCTTTTGTGTTTCCATACAAATTTTGAAATTTTTTGTTCTAGTTCTGTGAAAAATGCCATTGGTAGTTTGATAGAGATTGCATTGCATCTGTAGATTGCTTTGGGTAGTATAGTCATTTTCACAATGTTAAGTCTTCCAATGCAAGAACATAGTATATCTCTCCATCTGTTTGTGTCATCTTTAATTTCTTTCATCAGTGTCTTATAGGTTTCTGGATACAGGTCTTTTGTCTCCATAAGTAGGTTTATTCCTAGGTATGTTATTCTTTTTGTTGCAGTGGCAGATGGGAGTGTTGCCTTAATTTCTCTTTCAGATTTTTCATCATTAGTGTATAGGAATGCAAGAGATTGCTGTGCACTAATTTTGTATCCTGGTACTCTACCAAATTCACTGATTAGCTCTAGTAGTTTTCTGGTAGCATGGCCTTCTTTTTTTCAGATACAAAATGAGGGGCAGGACTCTCTGATGGCCCTTCCGGACCTAACAAGCAAAAGAGGCTCTGCAAGCCTGGGAAGCACTTGGGGAGTGAACTCTTGGCACCCAGACATGTGTGTTCAACACTAGATCCTGCGGTTCCCAGAAGTCAAGGCAGACCTTGACTGCTGTCCCCACACCCCAGGCCTCTAGTTCTGATATAGATTTGCTTCTCACATTCAAAAGAAGCCATTTTCCTTCTCTTAAGTCCTTGTAATGACCATAGAAATTTCCCAGGGACAGACATTCGACCAAATCTTGTATATACTCTAAAGCCTGTATTTAGTCATGGACCACTATGTATTACTCTCCTAAGAGCTCATTGACTTCAGTAAGTATTGTACCTGAAAATGAGACCATTACTTGTGCTTAAATGAAATTCATGAATATATAAATGAGTGACTAAAGCAAGTCTTGATTTTTAGAAAAGTAACGATTCAGATCTGTTCAGCCAGGATAACGTGTGTTAGTTCCTAATCGGTTCCTGTGCTCCTCCTACTCCAATCCAACCTATCAGGAGAGGAACCTTCCCTAAGGCTTTGCTACTAAAAGTGGGGTCCCTGGACCAGCAGCAGTGGCATCACCTGGCAGTTTGTTAGACATGCAGTATCCTATCCCAGACCTACTGGTTCAGAATCTGCATTTTAGTAAGATCGCAGGCGATGTGGCTGCACGTTACAGTGTGAGAAACACTACAGGTGAAACACAAATATGACTATGCCTTTCCCCAGCTCTCAAACCTCCAAAGTCTGCCACCACCCTGAGAACAAAGCCCAAGCTTCTCCTGACATTCAAGACCTTCAGTAACCCAACATCCATTTACCTGCCATGCCAACTCTTCTCCTCGTGTCCTTATACTCCAGCCACACCAAACCCTTCATGGCACCCAGCCCTGCCCTCTGCGTCTTTGCTTACATGGTTGATGCCTCCATGACCATCATTCCTTGATGCGTCAAGATGACCAGCTTCAAGAGTGAGCCCCACCTCCACCTCCTCTGTGAAGCCTGTTTGATTAAATCCTTCCACTGTCCTAATCCCCACAAGGTTGTGTCTGAACCTCCAAGGGAACTTCATATTTTTTACTTTTTTAACCCTTAAATTGTTACTTATGTATAATTAGCTTATAAAACGCACCTGAAGTATAAAATCTTACCTGATTAATTTTTTACCTTTTCCAGTGTTCTAGAGCGGGGGCTCAGTAAATAGCTTATTAAATGTTTGAATCTATAGACATATACATGAATGCATGAATAAATGAATATGTTAGTACATATATTTCAATACCACCCATAAATAAATGAAAGCAGTCCTTGAATTTATCTGTTCCAGGTTCAGGTTGCTAAAAGTTCTTAAAATGGCACTTTGAGAAGAGAAGATTTCTAACTCACACAATCATTTAGCTACATCTGTGGTAGCTCAGGGAAGCAATCACATAATTTTCATACTAACAAATGAAAAAATGTTATAGTGGTTATACAGGAGACACGGGGAAACACGGAGTCAAAATGAGCCAGTTTCCACCATACTGCAAGAAGCTTTATTCAAAAGGAGTAAATTATGGTCCTTTCTGCAGCTAAATTTTTCACCAACGTGAGATGAATAAACTCCTTCTGGAAATTACTCTTATGAAATTACTTCTTCCAGGACACTTAATAGTATATTCCGGTGCCCCTGAAAAATTAATTAACCTTATCCATAACAACCTAACCCCTAAACCATTTGCGCTGTTTTTACTGTAGGTCAGGTTAATCTTCTCTACCTTAATTTACATCTAAGGGAGGGTGGTCTAAATTACACTGGGGCCTTTTGGTTCGCCGGTCCTTTGCCTTGTGCCATTTTTTTAGATGACATTCTGCTCACATCCAAATGTATGAATCTTTTTTAAAATGGCAAACCTCTGAGATTACCAGGGAGAACTTTTCAACTTTTGGGGGGTGAGGGGAACGGGGGCCACACTGCTGTCATCATTATAGGTCAAGGCACAGTCGCAATAAGGGGATGGACATGGCTGTAATTCTCTTGTCTGGTCCTATTGCGGATTTTTTTTTTTTTTTTTTTTTCCGAGAAAGCCTAGATTTTCAGAGTCTCGGGACCGTAAACATATAGGGACCAGGCTCTGAGACTGGCTTATGGTACAACAGCAGGATTTGCCGATCCTCTTCTCGCTTTTGTTTATCCAAAAGATATCTAAAAAGTATACTCAGGTAGTGATCAGAAGACAAAGAAAAGTTACTGAAAATACCACAACTCTTGAGCTAATAAGGAGGACCTCTGGTTATCTGCTGTGGGAGCAGAATCTTCCTTTAACTCTGTGATTCTGGAATGTTGACTCTTAAGCTGTGGGAGTTTTATTTCTCCCTTGAGAACAGACACATAGCATTGCCATTTCCATAAAAGAAAGATTTCTGAATTGGCTCGAATTGGAAAATATTATTACCCCCCAAATAGTAATTATTCCGTGCTGCTTTAGCAAACAGAATTAGTATCATTAATACTTATTAATAACAATATACATATCAATAATGATGAGGCAATCAACTGATACAAATGCATTAGGACACAAATAGTGCAGAAAGAAAAAATATTTTCTCTAAAAGAAAAAAACAGTAGCTCTTTGTAGAAAGGATTGCTGGTCTTCTAAAAATGTGTTCCCTCCCCACTAACATTGGCCCGAAGGGCACATTCATCTTCTTTTGTTAACTGGTCTCTGATGGGCTTTGTCCTCCTGAGTGTGAGCTGCTTTCAGTTGGAATTAATCAGAGATGCAGCGGTGATGAGGGCATCCCAGACACTGACAGCAGCTACATAAATGCTTCCTTGTTGCCACCCGTGCTGGCGAAGGACAGGCTTGGAACAATGAGAGCTAATGATGGAACTCTGAAAGCTATCATTTTGAATCAGGCCATTACTTACGCCACCCTTCTGAAAATCAAGCCAGGCTCAGACTCCATGTCAGGTTAGCAGGCTTGGGCCTGCCCGGGGGCTCAGCAGGCCACAGCAGACAGAGGGCTTTGGATCTCCATGGGGACACTGGATGCTGGCATGGGATGACCACCAGGCAAGACATGTTCCAGACTGCACAGTGGGCTATGGTGTGTTACAGGCCAGCCTTGCAAACAGCCACATGCTGCTGGCTAGAAAGTCCCAGCCTTGTCTTCTGGCCAGTGTGGGAACCACACAAGTCAGGGGCTCTCTCCAGGAATTCTTCCTGCATGTACTTGGGGAACCTCTCTGTTGAAATCCTAGACCTGTCCAGGCTTCTCTTCTTACCATTCCATGCACTAATATGAGTGATCTGGTTAGGCTTCAAAACACAGCTGTACAGAAGCAGGAGGCAGCCTTGCTGAACCCAGCTCAGATTAGCAGAACCACCCGTCTGATCCAAAGACTCAGGATAAATAATACATCCTTAAAGCTGTTGCTTTAAGTTCTAAGTTTTGGGGTGTTTTATTATACAACAGCTAACAATAGACAGTTGGGAGCCACTTGAGATTTTTGAGCAGAGTACAACCATGACGGAAGGCAGTGCTCCAGAAGCTTCATCCCACAGCAGGAGGATGAAGACGGGAAGGGAGTAAGGAGATTCTGGGAGGCAGGAAAACCAGGATGGAAGCCTTGCCAAGAAGGTCAAGAGGGCCTAAACCAAGCCAGAGGTGGTAGAAATGATACAAGAATGATACAAGATACAAGAAACTCTGAAGAAACAGTAGCAGCAGACAAGATACGGATGGAGAAGGAAAGTGGACGGTGGTTGATGATGACTCTGCTGGATAGCTAAGTGACAAAAAGGAGAGGAGGCAGGAAGAATTGCGATGTCATACTTGAGAAGTCCATAGAATACGCAGGTGGGAAATTTTGTGCTTTGGGAAATATGGGACTGTAACTCTGCAGACGGGACCCACTGGGAAAAAATTTCAAAAATATTTTCATAGAGGAGTGGTTGAAGGCATGACTCTGAGCAAGAGAAGATGGAGAGGAACTGCAGAAATCCAGGAAAGAAGCATGACACCCGTGTGCTGGGTATATTAGTTATCTAATGCTGTGTAACAAATTATCTCAAAACTTAGCAGCTTAAGACTCAGGAGCCTGGGAGCAGTTTATCTGGGTGGTTCTTGCTAATGGTCTCTAATGTGGTTGTCATCAAAATGTTAAACAGGGCTGTTGTCATCTGAGGGCTTGACTGCGGCTGGAGAATCTGCTTCCAAGATGGCACACTCACATGGCTGATGGCTGGAAGCCTCAGTTCCAGGCCACATGAAGATCATGTAGGGCTGCTCAAGAATCCTCAGGACATGGCAGCCAGCTTCCTCCAGAGTGAATGATCCAAGGTAGAGAGAGCAAGGCAGACTCCACATGTCTTTCATAACTTGGCCTCAGAAGTCACATACCATCACTTCTGCTGTAATCCATCAGTCACACAGACCAACGCTGATACAGTGTGGGAGAGGACTACACAAGGGCACAAATGCCAGGAAGTGGAGATCAATTGGGGCCATCTTGGAAGCTGGTAACCACACTGGGGGTGGAGGGAGAAGATGAGCAAAACTCAGAAAGGTGTGAAAGATAGTTTAGTCGGGGAAATGAGACTGCCACCTGGGAAGAGATCTGGTTCTCGACCCTGTTGCTTCATCTGGCACCTTAAATGGGCCCTTGATCCCCTTCAAAACACACTGCCTCCAGAGAGTGTGCCCGGTAAAGAAGTTTTTTTTCTCCATCCAACTGATTCCTAGACCACTTACCACATTGCCAGGCAATGTGCCAAGATTTCCCTGACGTTGGTACCACATCTCACCGTCTTATAGGTAGGGAAACTGAGGTTGAAGTTACCAGTCCAAGTTCTCCCAGCCAGTGTGACGTGGGGCTGGAATATGAACCCAGGGTGCTCAAATCCTGAGCCCTCACTCTCAACCTCTACGCCACCACGCTGAGAGTGCAGGGATGCTTGTTCTTCTGCAGGAAGCTCCAAACAAGACAAACCCACATAGGCAACAAGACGAAACACGAGGGATGACCCAACAGTGCCACAGAAGCTGCAGGAAGGCGAAGGACCGATGTCCTCCAAGCCCCTGTGCCAGGCACAGTCCTGGCAAGAAAGAGCAAGAAATCAAGGGCTGCTTACCATCCTTGGGACTCGCTTTGTTCTCAGTGAGCTGCTCGACGAACTTGAGCAGTGGGGATCTCGACCTCTGCGTGGTGGGAAGAGCGGGGTCACCAAACAATATGGTGTCTTTGCCTCCTGTCATGGAAAAGAGGAAAATGGACATATTATGTCACCACTGGAGTCATGGTCACACTCATCCCACACAAGGGACTGGCTGTTTGGGTGAACAAGGCACCTTCCTCAATCGCAGGGAGTGCTGTGGGAGGAAAGGTCCAGCATTGCCCTCTCTGCAGTGTGAGGACCCTGCAGAAAGGTCCAGGGCCAGCTGCCTATGAGTCCTAGAGTCTGCTCAGGACATGGCTGCCCACAAGTGCCACCGTTAAGGGGTAGCCTGCTACGTCTGCCAAGAACTGAGTGGCTTTGATCTGGGTGAGACAATAACCATAATAACGACAGCAGTAGAGTGCTTTGAGCGCAGGCTCTGGAGCCGTGCTGTAGTGCTTGTGTCCTGGACCCCATCGCTTGCTAGCTGGGTGGCCTTGGGCAAGTCACTGAACCTCTCTGAGCCTCAGAGCCCTCATCTGTAAAGTGAGGAAGAATAACAGCACTCACCTCATGGGGTGGTGGTGATAAAATGAACTGATTCATGTAAAGCACTTAGGCATTTCATCAGCGCTCAATAAATTCCACACGTTGAAATTATTACTTTATGGCGGAGACAGAACTGCCATACACATATCTCTGATTTAATTAGCTTTGGTCATTTAGATCGAATCATAAGTATGTCATAAGGCAGGTAGCATCAGGTTCCCTAAATGATCCCAGCTAAACTCGACTTAGGACATAGAGACCTGTACCAGCCAAACCCTTTTATGGATTCACACGAACTCCCTAAGTGGACAGAGAAAGCCTGAGGCAAAGAGAAGGAGGAAAGGAAAACCATTACAACTCTACTTTTGAGGCCACAGCAAGGTATGGGGGTGAGGATCAGGGAAGCGTGGCTTTGAAACATGAGCTTGATGAGCACAGACACATGGACACAAGACACGTACACAGAAAGTGATGCTGCCCCAGTGGTGAGGAGAGCCCTGCAGGGAGGATTTGATCCCAAACTCCTGCCCATGAGCCCTGAAGATTCTCTCGGTGGGAACCAGCAGGCCAACAGCAAAAACCCTGGGGGCCATGGCTCAGCCCATGCTCCAGCCTCAACTGTCTGACTTTGGACGAGACCTTATCTGAAGCCAAGTCACTTGAACGTCTCTGGGGCTCAGATCAGAGGCTCTAAAGTTCTATGACTCTACTCCGTTTCAGGTTCGGCAGAGCACAGAACGGTATTTGGGTCAAGATGTCCACTCCTTTGGATAGCCAGGCGAGCCTTGGCCTGTACCTCGGAGCCCTCAACTTGTTTATAATACTACCCTCCCTGTAGGCCGTGCACGTCTTATTAACTTGATTTCCAAGACTGTAGTAGAGAGTTTGGCGTATGGCAGGTGCTTCATAAACAGCTGATAACTGTGCATAAATGGCTGATGCATTCTTGGAAATCCTGATGTCTTGGTGGGCATGGGTGCTTGCAGCTGCCACAGGCAGATAGAGTATGTTACTAGCAGCCATTGGTCTCTGGTTTCTGCTCTATGAGGGTCATCCCAGAAGAGAAATTTGATAGGAGCTGACCCTGAAGTTCTCCACCAGCACAGCTATTGTCTCAGGTGGAAAAAGTCCCGAAATCTTTAGGACCACAGTCTGGAGAGGTTTCCCAAGGAGAACCGTTTGAGCTATACCTTGGGATATTTTAAGAGGCTCTCAGGATGAAGTCAACCCAGTCAGGTCTCCTCTTGTGCTGCAAAGATAAACTCTAGAAACACCATGGGGAACTAATGGTTGTAATGAAGCCATAGCAGATGCCTCAGGTGGGCTTCTTTTGTTTCTCTCCACCAAGGCAACAGTTACTGTCCTCAAGTCAGGGACGGGACTGCAATTCCTGACCCATCTTTCTCTAGAAGGTAGGCTGGAAGCGCTCTAACCTTAAGGGGACTCAGGAAGAGGCACACTCTGCACTCTGTGTCCCAACAAACCTTCCAAGTCCCCTCTGCCCTGTGGCCAAGGAATCAGAATTATGGGCGGAGTTGGGAGCTGCCTGCAGCCGAGTGACTAAGGCACCAGGTGGATGGTGCGGGGAGCCTCGGCCCTTCCTATTGTGAGGAATTCTCTAGGGCAGGATGTCTCCGTGGCTGTTTCCAACCACAGGGATTATCCACTCCGCAATGGCTCCTCAGAAACACCGGTACCAGCACATAAAATTTCTCCAAGAATCTGAACAACAGGCATGCAGACGAGGGAAATAGAAGCCGCCATTCATCCATATCCAGTCCAAGCAGGGGCTGGGGAGAAGTTAAATACCTCCCTAAATTCCTGCCTGCAGAGATCATTTCCTTATCTGATGGTAAAATGCCAAGATTTGGTTTTTGCAAAATATTTGAAGAATTCAAAGACCTTCCTTAGAAGGCTCTCAGTTTTATTGTTTCTAACTAAACCCGGATTCTATCTGTGTTGACTAAACTGAGCTCTAAACTGATGGTCTGCTATCTCCTAGTTGCATTTTGGTTCTTGGTACTGGGGAGTGGGGTGAGGGAGATCCATGAACCAGATGTGAACCACAACCAATGTAGGTCACACAGGCCCTTTCATTCAACTGGTGTTTGAGTTTCTGGAAGCCCTCCTGATTCCCTGTAACACAACGTCCCTCGTCCCCTTCTCCAAAATGTGCCAGTTACTTTCAAAATGCACATTTTCCTCCTCAGGCTGATGTTGAGAGTGGAGAAGAGAGAATTCAAATAAAAAGCTCAAAGAGCCAGGCTCTGTTCTAGCCAGATTTTTTTCTGGCTTTCAGTATTTCTTTTCAGAGCATGAACACATCCAGGAAATCTCCCCTCAGTCCCCCGCTTCCCCCCAAGCATCATTCTCATCTGCAGACTCCAGCAAAAGGCTGGGAGAATGAGGCTGACAGGTTAGGGGCTGAGGAAGGTGGAGGGTCTTTCCTTCCTGAAGGGCATGGCCAAACAGCCCACCCCCTGGCTTCCTCAAAATAGCCCCGTGCCTTTCCCACTTCTCAGGGACCCGTTAAACAGTCTGGAGTACACTCTGCTTTCCAGATGATTTTTCCATGTGGGCTGTGACATCTGTTAGACTTGTCTACTTCCCAGCAAGATCACACATTTGCCCCAACTTTATCAGACACCATCAAGAGCTATATATTGTTGGCTGAGAGAGTGAGGAGGGAGGGAGAAGAGAGTCAAAGGAAAATCATAGCATGCTCCAAGTCCAAGAGTAATTCTGCCTTATAGTAATGAGTGATGGGCTCCTTCACAATGGTCCTTTAAAGTCTCAGGATAGATGGTTCCAGCTTCTGAATTTTTCTTCTCCAGTTCAACTTGCTTTGAGAACCAATCGCCAGCTGATCTAATCTACACTCTACACCCCCCACCCCCTGTGTGTGTCCCTCTTCTCTGAATTGTACTTCCCCAGTGCAGGTGGAGCGCTGAAATGAAGATCTGAACACCTGAGTTCAGCCTCTGTGGTCTTAGGTATCAGCTAACTTCCTGAGCTTCTGTTTCCTTATCTAAAATGAGGGGATCAGACTAGATCAGGAAAGGGAAAAATGTTTTCTCTCAAATATCTACTCTGACCAAGAGGTGGCTTCTTGGAAAGCAAAAATGGAAGACTGTTTTTAGGGCCACATGTGAGATCAGCAAGGAGTGATGTGATTGATTAGCAATGCCTGCCACTGGCATGAGAATGGTGTTGGTTATTTACACCAAGCATTTGCCATCCTTGAACTTTTTGCTCTCATCTGTCCTTCTAAATCCAGCATTCGATGACTTGTCACATTATTCCCTCACACACTAACATCTTTATCACTTAACTGATACTTAATTATGTAATATTTTGTGCTTTCCTTTCACTGTTCGATGCATATTCATCTTACTTCCCTAGTGGGACTGTAGATTCTTGGAGGGGGCGAGGGGCATGTCTAGAATGCCTGGTACAGGATTGAATTCACAAAGCTGATGCTCAAAAAGGTATCAGTATATTATGGGTTGATTTATTAGAGGAGACACTGATCCTTTCAAGATGCTGGTAAATAAGAGAGAGCTAGCGATTCTCTGGAACCACTGGGACTCAATCCCCTCCAGTTGGCTGAAATCCTATGATTTGGCTCTTACTTGGGGAAAGAGGAAGAGGAAGAAGAGAAGAGAAGAGAAAAGTGGAATAAGAAGAGGAAAAGGAGGTGGAAGAGGAAGAAGAGGAGGAAGAGAAGGAAGAGAAGGAAAAAAGAACATACTTCCTCTTGCTCTGCTATTCAGAAGGTTAAATGGAGACCACAGAACAATGAGCAGACAGGAGAGACTGGTCTGATTTGCACTGAAAGAGGCCACTCCCCACCCCCCAATCTCACCATGGTTTGAAAATGATCATAAGGTGACACCTCATTGCAACCCCCTTCATCACTGCACCAGAGCAATGCTATTGCCATTACATAAACTGTGTCAGATCAGGGGGAATTGCCGCTCTTTACTTCTGTCCTCCCACTTTGTACCTATGTGGAGGCCAGAGATTAGAACAAACACGGCTAGGGCGTAAAATCCATTCAGTTACTGCCGTCCAAACTAATTTTACCATTTAATATTTGCTTTGTGCTAATTGAATTCTCTATTTCAATTGGCTGTTCTAATCAGAAAAGTGCAAGGATACGTAGAGAATGCATTTCTATTTATTTACATGCAGGGATGATATTAATGCACTGCTATTAGCCACAAACAAAGATATTTCAAATAGAACATACTCCCAAATCCTACGGAAACATTGTAGCTCAGGCCTTCAGGCAGCAAAAAAAAAAAAAAAAAAAAAAAGGAAAGAAACAATTGTTATTGCATAATAGCCATTCTAACCTAGACCAAACAACAGCAGAGATAGGAAATTCTCAGCATTCTTTCATTTATTCAACTTCCATCTTTTTACATAAGTTGTAGAAATAAAACATTGTGAAATCTCACTAAGTCATTTGGAGAGAAAAAGGAAATCCAGACTCCAGTACAAGCACAGAAATAGCAATCTGACTGCACAAATAAACGATAAATTTGCCTGACTGTGTTGAAATTCAATGCAATAAAAGAAAGGCCTTCAAAGGAGATTAGGTTTTAACTGCATCAAAATGTTTTTGTGCAAAATGGATCTTTCAAATCCCCAGGATGGCACTTGCCACTAATTAGGTCTGTTAGGTCTTTTGACATCAAGTTCAAGGAATCTCTACTAAAAATTCCAATTTATGAAACACACTTCCAGGCAACCTAAGGTGGCTATTCAGATTTATGTTAAGAAAACATGTGGTTTTGTCCATGTCCCGGTGGCAATGTTAATTTCTCATCCATTACAAGGAAGCAACCAATATGATTCAAGGGTAGAGAAGGGTTTGTGCAGAAAGGTTAAGTAACTAAAAATATTGGTACAAAGTTGTTTCCAGGGAAAGAGGAGGTGGTGGAAATGATAAATACGTTTCTGGAGAATGTAAAGAGAAAGAAGAATAGCTGACAGGGGTCTCATGAAGGGAGTATTTTACCAGAACAAATGGGTAAATATAGCTAATTAAAGTGAAACATCAGTTTCTTCACACCCTGTACAACTGCAAAAAACAATCTCCAGAGGAAGTTTTGATTTTCGATCTATGTAACAAATGGGATGGGGGGCGGGAAGAGAGAAGGGGGTTATAAAGTGCATTTGGGATAGACAATTGTTGGTTCTTATATTCATTTTTAGGACTGATGATTAAATTGAACAAGTCTTTGTAAGTTTGTACATTCATTTTTAGAACTGATGATTAACTAGAATAAATTTTTTGTGAGTTCCTATATTCATTTTTAGGTGATGATTAAATTGAATACATCTCTATAAGACACCTACAGGGAAAAAAATGAAGCAATTTACCATACTCATAAAAGTTAAAAATAAAATATATACAGACATATACAATGACAATTTCAGAATTTAGATTAGCAAAACTTCATAGTTCACTTTGCATATTTATTATCTTTTTCTGATTTCCTCCAAAACGATGGCTTCTAAGTTTAAAACACTTGTAGGTTTCTCAGCAACGATCATCAAATAAAAGAACATTAAAAAGGTAAAGTCTGCTCTGCAAATTTTCAAAAAAAGAAATTATTTTTTCATAAAAAGAAAATTTTCATGAAGTTCTACTTACCTGGAAGACTCCACAAACCAGAAACTTCCAGAGTTCTTAATTTTTTCTCCAGTTCAGCCACCCGATTCCCTAGGATTCTGGAAAAGGGGAGAGAATGACAACAGACACCAATGCACATCGATCTCATTAGCTCTCAGGGCTGTGAGCAGGATATTTGGGAAGCCCCCTAGTGCCCTAATAGACAGAACATGTTTTGAGACTTAAAAGATATATGCTAAAAACTGTGTGTGTGTGTTTGCTACACACACACGTACTCTACTGAAAGTACATATGAAAATATAAAGTGATTTTAAAAATGATTTTAAAATTACTGAAATGTTGCCATTCAAGTGAATCTTCTCCCACAAAGGTAGCTGCACAGCCAAACAATGATTCTACCATTGCCCAGACATTTGCTCAATGCTAAAGATGACACTTAATTTTGAATACTCTTACAAGTATCACACCCTGATTCTTTGAGGGTGGATAGGAGTTTCAGAAACAACCAAGTCTAACAAATAATATGGAAGAACATGCTTGGTAATGTTACTTAGAGGTAATAAAATAATAAGATCCGCCTTCTTAGACCTGAAATATGGCTTACAGATGTCCATATCCTTGATATCTAGCATAATGTCTGGTAGATGGTAGGTGCTCAATAAATATATTTGATTAAATAAATGCTTTCCTTTTTTTCATGGCTTGTAATGATCTCTGGAGAGAATTTAAAAATAGGCATATCAAAAACTTTTCAGAAATTACAGAATCACTAGAATAATTACATTGCCTTCCAAGGTGACCATTCTGACTCACTGTGATGTATAAGATCTAGAATGTGTATTTGAACAGATTACTCTGTTTACTTGGAAGCCAAACTTTGTCTATATGCATGGAAAGACATAAATGTGGGCATATATTTTCCCTCCTTCACTCTACACAAAATTAAATATAGTTGGGAAATGATTTGATAGTCATCTAAAACTTCAATCATTTTCCATTGGCCCAGAAATTGATAAACCAGTCTTTATCTTTGGGGGATTTTCTTGGCATTGCTGTGCTAAAATGATGTGGAAATCACCTTAATAGCCAAGTTTCAAATCCTTTCAGCAGGAGAAACCAGAACGCCAGAATTGTTCTTCTACCTCTCTTTATATTCCAGACATAGCTGCACACACCCACATACATACCGAGACATGAATATGTATATATCTGCACATATATATGTGGCTTTGAATTCATCCTTATTTTACCTGAATTCACTTGCGGCGTCTTAATTAATATTCCCTTTGAGTTCACAGAAAACTCTTTGACGTGACTCTATGTGGTTTTGTTCATCTAGGTACTTAGAGTTTTCTTTTCTTCTTGTCCTTAAGTCTTAAATTCTGCATAGTCGTTATCAATTACTTTCAATTTTCACTCTATGTGTTGGGTCTATTCTGCTTTCATGTCTCTGACCCCTCAATAAACACCTCTTTTCGTAATCTCACTTTCAATATTTTGCTCAGACCCTCTGATCCGAGCTCCCTTTTCACCAGCTGATGGGTCTGAGATGCAATCACAGCAGTGTTCAAGTTGATGCCTGCTTCTTAGCAAGATCAGATCATCTGTACGTGGCTGCCTCTTGGAAACAAAAGATAAGGCTTAACTCTTCTGTGGACAATGAAGGATGCCGTCAGGGCAACATTCAAAGGCGTGGTGCAGAGACATTTGGCTGCATTTTTTCTGATGGTCCTGGATAACGCAGCCATGTCTCCCAGAAATGCGCTGAGGTGAATTTGTTGGGGTCCCTAACAACCTACTCTTAGGGACTCTGCCTAAGTTTGTCAGGGCCAACTGCTTTCTTCTTTAGCCTGACATAAGCATCTGATGCAGGGCTGGAGGTGATAAAATGGACCCAGCAGAAGTTGTGGTAGTAGTAATAGTAACAATAATGACATCAATAACAATAACAACTACACTACAGTTAACACAAATAGTAACTAATCTTTCCTGAGTCCCAGGTCTGAGTCGGAGCCTATGCCAAACACCTACTAAATATGCATTTTTTTTTTTTTTTTTTGTGGTACGCGGGCCTCTCACTGTTGTGGCCTCTCCCGTTGCGGAGCACAGGCTCCGGACGCGCAGGCTCAGCGGCCATGGCTCACGGGCCCAGCCGCTCCGTGGCATGTGGGATCTTCCCGGACCGTCTTCCCTGACCGGGGCACGAACCCGTGTCCCCTGCATCGGCAGGCGGACTCTCAACCGCTGCGCCACCAGGGAAGCCCTAAATATGCATTTTTTAATCTGACCTGACAAAAACTCTGCAGCGTGACTGTATTTTTATCCTCCTTTTACACGTGTGAACTCTAACGAACAGAGAGGTTAAGCAACTTGTCCAAGGACACACAGTTCATCTCAAAGCTGTGTCTTTTCCCAACCCCCAGTGTTCTCACCCACCACAGTCGACTCCTCCCATTAGAAAACAGAGGCAGGGAAGTTAGTTAACCAAAACCACATGTAGGACTCAGCTGGTGATGAGTCTGGCTTTTTAACCTATACCTCAGTTTGCCTCCCAAGTGCATGCTCTTAACCAACAACCCCCTAATGGCACTAGAAAACCAGCATTCTCACACCTAAAGCAAGTTCTCTTTAAAACCGTTCATAACTGATATATGGATGCAGCCATAGCTGGACTTGCAAAATATAACCCAAGATACTTCAAATGACAGAGAGTCTTCTAACTGGCCTCACACTGAACAGATATGGCAGGTGGTCCACTGAACGTGGTGTGATGCAGCCCACAGCGAGAAGGGGGTTATCTGAGTCTCAATAGCTGGCAGTATTCGTAGATGGAGACAGTAGAAGTACAAACAGGGTCTATTCAATGAAGTTCAACCAATCCCACAATTATTGAGGCTGTAGGGGACACTGAAGAGAAGCAGACCCTGTCCCTACATTTAGGGACTAAAATTCTGGTGGGAGACAGACAGATGCACACAAGTACAGTACCAGTGGAAGGCTTTAACAACAGCTGATATTAATTACTTGTTCTGTACCAGGTATTACTCTAAGCCTTGCACAAATATTATCTCCCTTAGCCCCTTGTGACAATAGATGAGGTAGCTCTTATTACGTTTATTAGAGGCCAACTAACTTGCCCTGGGTGACACAGCTGGTAAGTGGAGGGTCCAGGATCAAAACCCGAGCCTGGAAATACACAAGTCCTTCAGTAGAACTGTGGAGAAGATGTGAAGATTAGATGAAAGATGAAATCAGAGCGGCTTGTAGGGACCGAGATCATGAATGATCTCGCTGCCATATTGAGAATGGTGAGACTTTTATTCATTGGCCACAAGGAGATATTGAAGGGTTGTAAGCAGAGAAGCAGCATAAGGAAGTTTAGGAAAACTGTTTTTGATGTGGGGTTGAGAATGAACTGGAAGGAGGATGAGTTGAAGCAGAAAGACCAGTTAGGAGAGTGTTGTAGTGGGCAGTGATGATGATGGCTCAAAGGCGCCGGAGGGGATGCAGGGAAGCCAAAGGAATGGAGCAATAACACGGAGGAAGATGAGCAGTTGGAGGTGCCTACGGGATATCGGGGTAGATAGCTGGACAACTGGGAGACAGGAGGATCTGGGAGAGCAAAGACGAGAGTATACGCTGGGGGTGGCTCTGCTCCCCAACAGAGCGTGAGAAGTCAGAAGAACAGAGGGCCAGAGCACCACCTGCGGAAGGTGAGAAAGGACCAGAGAAGCACAGGTGGGGAGGGAAGAGGAGCGCCAGGGCCATGTGGGGAAGGGGAGAGAAGGTTCCCGGTGGGGCAGCATGGTCAGTATCGTCTTATTCTAGAAGGTGGTCACACAGGACGAAAAAGGCCACTAAGGAGACATGCCCCACCCTTGAGAGAGCTGTTACAAGACAGAGGAAGGGGTGAAATCCCTTCCTGGTGAATCCAAGTAACAGGGGTGGGAAAAGCAGCCTATGAGAAGGTTGAAGCAGTGAATATAGATGACTCTTCAAGTAGTTTAGCAGGGAATCCAAGGAGACAGCCAGGTAAGTAGCCTGAGGCATAAACAGGCTTGAGAGAGGTTTGTTTGGTTTTTTTTTGAAGGACGGGGGAGATTTTAAAATAAAGTTTTTATTTAGCGGTGGCTTGGTTTAGGATAGGGGAGATTTCAGCATATGTCTACCTAGTAGTCTAGAAAAATCCTCCAGATGCCAGGCTTCTAGAGAGATTTTCAGTAGTAGTTTCTGATGATAGCAACACCACAGGAAATCTGCAAAGACGGAACGAACCCGGGAGCCGGCCACCACTGTGCCTCTGTCCTCGCTCTCTGGACAACACAGCAAGCAAGAATCTCTGAGTGAGGGTCCTGGGGGGAGCCCGATCCCAAAGAGGAAGAGGTGGCCATGGCCCCCTGCAGACTGGAGAGAACTGTGCCGCCCCACCTCCACCCCAGGGGACCTTCTTTTGAATCTCTGCTCTGATCCCCGACAGCCCCCGCTGCTTCCAAGACCTTGAACTTCCAAGGTCTTGAACTACCACTGGCCACCACTACCACTACCTTGAACTACCACTGGCCAGGGAGTGGGGAGAGCAGTGAAGAGTTTTAGGCAAAGCACAGAGGGTAGTGAAAGGCCAGCATATCCTCACGTACGAACCACCATGGTTATCACCCCAGCACTGGCAGAGTGATGGCTTGTTGGGAAGGGCTGGAGGACCAAAGGTGGTGTGCTGTGAGACATAACTCTTAATGTCTGTCTCTTCATTAATGCTTTGCCACCTGTTTCTAAGACACGTGAACCCCGTCCCTTCTTTAACCATAGCTAGACAACTGCAAACTCACAAGAAGTCCCTCAAGCAAAATGCTTATTAATTGAACCTCCTCTCAAACTATAAAGTCCTAGGTTTATTCATCAGTTCTTCGAGATGGCTCCCATTGGGCCTTCTCAGCGTGGGGGTGGGTAGAGGGTGGGTGTGAGTGTGGGGAGGGAGTAGGAGGGTAAGCGCCAGGCGGTGGAGAGCCAGTAGGGAGCACACTCTTACAGAACAGAACACCTGTATTCCTACTTCTAATGCTCCAGCCAAACAAAGCGATTTTTTTTTTTTTTTAAGATGTTGGGGGTAGGAGTTTATTTATTTATTTATCTATTTTGGCTGTGTTGCATCTTCGTTTCTGTGCGAGGGCTTTCTCTAGTTGCGGTGAGCGGGGGCCACTCTTTATCGTGGTGCGTGGGCCTCTCACTGCCGTGGCCTCTCTTGTTGGGAGCACAGGCTCCAGATGCACAGGCTCAGTAGTTGTGGCTCACAGGCCCAGCTGCTCCGCGGCATGTGGGATCCTCCCAGACCAGGGCTCGAACCCGTGTCCCCTGCATTGGCAGGCGGATTCTCAACCACTGCGCCACCAGGGAAGCCCCAAACAAAACTATTTTTAAATCTTAGGTACAAAAGGCTAAATCATGGGGGACAACAGCAAGCAGACCAAATGCACATTTTATTCTTAGTCCTCACTCCATCTGTTGTATAATTCGTTTCTTTCCATACCCCCAAATAAAACATTTATTGAAAGTGTGAAACTTAAGACCTTCAAAGTATTAAAAATGGCACATTAGGTACTTAATGTACTGATATGAGGCCATCTTCAAGCTCTATTGTTATGAGAGAAAAAAGCAAGGTGGAAGACAGTGAAAAAGATTTTCTGATGAATATTAGCTACCATTTGTAAAAAAAAAAAAAAACTTAAAAAAAAAAAGAAAATCTATGTCTATATAAATATATATGAGCATTTATGTGTCTCTATATAAATGTACTATGCGTTTGCTTGTATATGCATCCTTGGAGAGGATACATAAAAAAGGAGGAATGGTGGTTTCTTCCAGGCAGGGGAATTGGGTGGCTGAGAGATAAAAGTAGTTTGGCGATCTATTGTTGCTCAACCTTTTAAGATGTAAATCAACAGATGGTTCAAAATTATTAAATAGTAGTTAAAAATGGAAAGGTACATTAAAAAAATAAAGCCAGCAAAATGAAAATGTCTGTCTCTCTCAACAGAGGGTGAGAGCCCATGGCACCTGGGGATATGTGCGGTTGCAGTGGAGTATGGGAGGAGCGTATAAGGAAATCAATCTGTCACAAGAGGCGGGAGTGTCAGGCCAGCAGCTTGGGGATACTGAGTTTGGCAGGTGGTGGGACTCAGCTGGGCTTTTCGGTGGAGGCTTGTGTCGTGATCGGCACTGTAGCTGGCAGGTGGGTCTGAGTGTGGCCGGGCAAGCAGTGGAGGAGGTGAGCTGGGGTCTGATGGGAGGATCTTCCCAAGGACAAGGTAATGGTCTGGTGGGAAGGACGAAGAAGGGGCAGGTAGGAGATGTACACTGAAGGACCTTGGCAAGCACTCAGGAAATATATACTGAATAAGTGAATGAATGCATGAAAACCATAAAACTTAATGCCTGTTTGCATGTGAGTATTAAGGGAACAGGAACAAAGGGTTAGAGGACATTCAGTCATCCATTCATCAAATAATCACGAGCACCCACTGTGGGCCCAGCACCATCTGACATACTGGGAGAGAACAGTGACCAAAATGGACAAACATACTGGCCCTGGGACAGCTTCAACCTGAGTGAAGTGGAAGTTGGTCAAACCTAGGTATTAGGATGGTGAGCAGAGCACGTTAGATATTCTTCAAATCACGCTTTAAATGGCTGCATGATATTGTGCCTTATGGATTTACTGTAATCTTAACCATTCTCCAATTTAAAAATATTTGGGTTGTTCCCGTTTTTTTCACTCTGATAAATGAATCCACAGGGAACCACCTTATGTATAAATCCAGGGCACCATTCTGATTTTTTTTCTCTAGGATAAATTCCTAGAAGCGGACCCTCTGGGTCAAAGGGCACAAGCATTTTAAAGTATTTAAAATGTACTAAGGGATGGATGCTCCAGACTCTAGACTCATTGAATCTGAGGAGATGAAAAACTATCAGGGGAAACTGTCAACGTAGCAGACGGAAATGTGGGTCTTGCTCTCGATGGCGAGGTGGAGACAAGAGTTCTAGGAAGAGTCTGCAGAGAACAAGAGGCAAAGACAGAGGGAGTGAGGTCCCCCAGTGAGGGAAGAAGATGGAAGACCAAAGAAAAGAGGAGGAGGTGGAGGAGGCGACCTGGGGTGGAGGGAGGGGGAAGAGGAGAAGGGGGAAGGGAACGAGGCAGTACAGTGAGTAGGAGGAATCCAAGAAGATGGGTTTCAAGACGGGAATTGGGATGAAGAGAAATTATAGATGAAAGAGACGCAGAAAGTGGGGTTTGGGGGTACTGGTGACCTTCAAAGGAAGATTGCTATGGAAAATTCAGAAGAGGTCTTGGGAGGTCTTGAAGCGAGGTGATCTTTGGTTCCTGCCCATGGCATCACTGGGGGCTTGCTAAAATCCAGAATCCTGACCCTCCCTCCAGAAACCCCCATAAATCTGCATTTCTAAACCAGCACCCCCTCCAAGTAATTCTAACACAGGTGCCCCCCAGAACACACTTTGAGGGGGTGGCTATTGAAGAAGTAGAGGTGGCCTCTTGTTCACAAAGATTGGAGGTGAGTGGAATTCACGGGAACCCTTTGGGGGGTTCAGGAAGATCTGGGAGGTTTCTGGGTGAAGACGCAGAAGCAGGGGGAGGGGCAAAAGTTGAAGAGGTTGAAAGAGGAGGTCACAGGAGAGCTGGGCCCCAAAGCAGGGAGGATGGTGTGGACCGGTGTGTTTCCCAGAGACTGGAGGGATAGGAAGGAAGACATTGGTTTGACGGGAGCAGTAAGCCTTGCGGCTCAGGATAGGTAGGCTTTGTTTTCTCAGTAAAAGAGG
Source organism: Physeter macrocephalus (assembly GCF_002837175.3). NCBI lineage: Eukaryota > Metazoa > Chordata > Mammalia > Artiodactyla > Physeteridae > Physeter > Physeter macrocephalus. Next base: position 92,869,839 of record NC_041220.1, on the reverse strand, counting down.
AGCTGAGGTCACCTGCTGGGAACAGACGAGGGTTTAGAAGACCTGAGGAGGTTTGAAAGAGCCCCAGTGGGTGCCTTATAGGGAGCTGGTGAGGACAGAGAAGGCTCCTGGGGACACTGCCGGGTGCAGGGGATTCTACCTGAATAAAACAGACCTTGTACCTATTCTGGGGAGACTCCCGTTTCTTTGTCCTCCCCCCGAGGCATATCTCCATTTTAGCATCTGGCTGTTTCAGTCCTTGATTAAGATGTCTTTTAAAGGAATTTTTAAAACTTCTTCTGTCAATAAATTACCCCTGTCATCCCTTTGAGATTGCCCAGACTCCGTCCACTGCTCTCTGCCTTCTTTTATATATACCTTAATCTCTTGCTCAATCTTCCCTTTACTCCCGGCCTCTCTTTTTGTTATTTTGTTTTTACAATACTCTCCATCATTTTCCAGTTGCCTCTCTCCTTGCACCCCGTCTCACCAGGCCCCCAATTCCCTGACCCTTCCCTGTTCTTGCCGGAAGCCCAGCCTTGGGCACTTGCTCCTGTATTCCACGCTTAAATTGTGCTTCCACATGTAGGTCTTATAAGCAGGACCAGCTACATAATTTGCAGAGCTCAGCGCAAAATGAAAATTCAGGGCCCCCTTAATTCAAAAAAGATAAAGATTTTCAAGATGGTGACGCAAAGCATTGATTGGACCAAGTGCAGGGACCTTCTGAGCACTGGGCCATGTGTGACTGCATGAGTCGCTGGTCCTCAAAGCTGGCCCTGTTTGCAATGTTTTTTGCTTTAATTTATTGTTTATTCACCATTCTCTGAACGCTTCCAATTTTGCTTCTGTTGTCTTGACCCGCTACTTTAACTTGCTTGATTTTGCCCAACATAATCAACATATTTATAGTAACCAAATAAGACACTCTGTTTTAATTACTGTTTCTTTTCACCATCTTTTTCGCTGATCCGGAAAAGTGGCAAGAGACTCCATTCTAGGCCCAGCTGCCTGTAAGTTGATGCTTGGGTGTTCCTGCTATTCAGAGCCCAAGAAAGCTGTGCTGTGAGGTTAAAATGGCACGAGGAGGTGCCTCCCCTAGAGAAGATGTGGAGGAGAGTAGATTAAGTTCCCCAGGCAAGCACACCATCAAAATCAGCCAGGTAATATGCATTACTCTGTGAGTGGCTCAGAGTAAGCATTCAATAAGCAAAAACCAGTATTATGTCCATGTTGGTTCCAGCTGAGAGCCAAGATGCTGTCCTAATGCAGAAGCACAGTTCTAGCTCAATAAGTTTCCCTCCAGATTTAAGGGCTCTCCTCTTCTTCCCTTAAGGCCGGCAGGCCCACCACCTGGTTGCCACCCACTGCTGACAGTCATGGTCCCACGTTATCTCCCGCCCGCCCTGCACCCCAGGGTCCAGCCACCTACTTGTTGGTCTGCCTCTGGTGCTGGATCACCATGTTTTTCTCATGGATTGTCTCCAACAGGGCTGTTGCCAGAGATTTCAGATCAGAAATGGACTGTGGAGTAGCTGGGAGACTGCACCCGTGATCCTCAGATAACAGATCCTGAACTGGGTGGGATATAAAATTTACAACTCAGTCTTAAATCCTTCTGGAACGTTGGAATGCAAACCAATGTCAGTTCTTCCTGGATAAGGAAGCTGGGATCAGTTCCCGGCTTCCACACGCTACTGTGTTGTAATTGAAGAGTCCACTTCAAGAGTCAAAAGTGAAAAAAAATAAAATTTAGTGTGAGGGTTAAACAGAAAGGAGGAAGTACTCATGGACTTTTAGCAACACCTTTTATTTAAAGGATAATAATTTTTTGCATTTGTCCAGTATTTTATGCTTTCGAAACACCCATGCTGACTAACTCATTTGAGGCTTCAAATTTTAAAAAGAACCTGGAAAATGTTATTTATTCCCATTTCATGGACAGAAAAGCAAGGTGCTGATGGATTAAAAACATTAGCTGAAGGTCACACAGCAATGCAAATGAAAATGACTCTAGTCCTGAGCTCCTGGCTTTATATCACAGCTTCCCACAGTACCCTTGGTGGGTGGTAGGATAATGTAGGACATTATTTAGAATACAAAATATATTTTGTATATGCATGTTTTTAGAAACTAAGAGATAACCCAAAAAGACCACAAGCACTTGTATTCCTATAAGACAGAAAAAAGAAGAAATAATATAAATCTCTCATTATATATCTTTGAACACCATTTCCTATATGCCTATATGTAGACACACAAATTCACACATTTCTCTCCAAAAATGGGAAAAAGCTGCTTTTTTCACTTAACCTTATGTCTCATCATGAATATCTACTAAAATATAAAATGTAACGGCTGCTTAGTAGTCCATGCATAGATCTACAGTAATTTATTTAATTACTCCTGGACAATTATGTTGTTACCAATGTTTTTTATTATAACTAATGTAGGAAGAACTTTCTTGAAGCAAAATGCTTGCATATGTCTGTAATCATTTCTTGTTGGCTCAAAGGGGATCAGTTTAAGGCTTTTTATAACAGAGAACCAAATGGTTCTCTAGAAAGTTTGTGCCTGGTTCACTGCTCTGCCAGCGTGTTTGAGTGTGGCTAGCGTTCCCCAGGTCAGTGACAGGACTGGGTCTCAACATTCAAACATTCAACATTCAAAGGTTATGAAGGGTATCCAGAGCTATACTTAGATGGGCTACTTCACGTTTGTATAGAGTACTGTAGTTTTCTTTTTAAAAATAATCCTAGGGTGTCCTTTTCTGGTTGAGTGGAAAAAAAAAAAAAAAGAAGTTGCTTGGAAAAGTGCCTTGATTATTAGGTAGGCTGGAGAATTCAGCATTTTTTTTTAATCCCCCGTAGCTCTGATGAGGACTGCCACGTGATCCTTGCTGGTCTGCACTGCCAACAAGCCCAAAGCAGGCCAGCCCAGTATGGTCCACTTGAGGATCATGTTTAGAACTGAATTCCCAAACATTAAGTGTCAGAAGCAAGCTCTCTGCTATTTATTCCCCCTGACTGTTCCTGGAAGATCATTATTTTTCATCGGAATCGACAAGAAGGAGGAACAAAATTGCAATCAATAAAAGCTTCTTTGAAAAAGGCACATGTGCCATGGTAAAATGATTTCAGCAGCTGTGAGACTATTCTAGTCTGATCATAGAGGCCAGGAAAAGGAGAAATTCAGTGAGGATGGAACGGACACTTGGAGATGCTAACCTGGTGATTACAGAAGGGAAAACATTCTGGAAAGAGGAGCATAGTTAGGGGAATAGGTGCAAATGGGGTCCAGTCATTAGAGAGACCTCTAATGCAGCAGCTCTCAAAGCAGGGTCCCCGAACCAGCATCAGCATTATCTGGGAACTTTTTAGAAATGCATATTCTCTGGGCTCACCCTAGACCTACTAAATCAGAAACTCTGAGGTGGGACCCAGTAATCTGTGTGTTAATAAGCCCTCCAGGCAATCCTGATGCAGGTTGAAGTTTGGGGGTGACTGCCCTAAGGATCACTTCCATTCCGAATTCAAAAAACGAGATGTGGACCCACAGTGCTACCATTCTGTGATCATAGGTGGCCCCTCCCAGAAAATGACTCCTACCTTGCTTTGCAGACAGGACTCCAGTCAGAGCGCTGCTGCTGGATTTACCCTGGCCTTTTGAGTTTTTCCGTCTCTCAAGAGCATTCTAAAGCAGCATTGGGAGAAAACAAAAACCTCTGTCAGAAAAGCCAATAATGGAAAAATACCTAATTCCGGTAGATGCATCCTCCCATCCAGCACACAAGAACTCTTTACAAACTCCAAATGCTAGCCCAACTTTTAAAATTCAGAGTCCCTGCCAGAGAGTTATGATTTTTATGGACCTGGTAAAGAGGTTTTTTTTTTTTTCTTTTTAATTTGGTGCCCAGCAGAATTACAGCAATTATATCCTCCTATATATAGAAGGTACTCAATGCATATTCGTTAAATTAAATCAAATCTGAAGCAAGAACTCAGTCTAATGTGTGAAGTCACTAGTTATGGAAACCCCTTCCAAACAGACATGAGATGGAGACTAGGTTTACTTTCATGGAGCAATGCCAAAAGATCATTAGTGGTGTCTGGAAGGTTTCTGTGGCTGGACTGGAAGAAAAGCCATGATTGATTAATGAAATCTGCCATGGACTCAAGATTAAGGAAGTGCATAGGTGTCATTCCTAGAACAGAACGTTACATTAAAATTGATATGTGCTATACAGCCAGTGCTTGGCACATAGAAGAACTGAATAAATGTTGTTAAGTGAATGCATATACACATTTTTTAAATTATGTATTAATTATACAACTTTAAGAGCTGTATTCTTCTTTGGCTGTGTGTGTATATATAGATGGGTGTAAACTCAAGTGGGGCCCCCCCGCCCCAGAATGGAAAAGGAAGAACAGCATGGCGACTTCTGAGAAAAAAGTGAACGTCAAAAGCCAGGAATATGAGATAGCTGCCCCAGCATAGAGACGGCTGTAAAACTTCACCCTCGGGAAGAGAAATCAATCTATTTTCAAAGCAGAGAAACCCAGGAGATTTTGCTAATTATAACACTTACAACTAACATCTGCAGAAACAGATATTATCTAACTAATGGTACTGGAATTAGACTAAATAACAGTGGGGAGAATTTAAACATTCTGTCCTTTTAGTGTGACGTGAACATTGTCGTTTAGATTGTGATTTCCCAATCTTTGTTTCTTCATTGCTCAGAAATCATTTTCTTATGGATGATTAGGAGACAAAGAACATCTGATGACAGAACACTTTATAGAAAAGCTGGATAGGAAACCTAATTTAATATAGACCGAGGCTGTATAGTGGTCACATCCAGATTCTGGTCGTCTCAGTGTGCCCTGTCCAGATAATGGAAGGAGCTCTTGCAAAACCTGTTTTTGTTGTGTTTGCTGTTTGGGGTGTAATTCTTACTGGTCCTCAGTTAAAGCTCTTATTGAACTATCTGGGAGGGCAGGCAAGCACTAGAGTACCTTTGGCATATAAAAGGGAATTAAAATAGAATGACATTTAGATGTACAATAGTGAATCATCACCGTCACCGTCATGATTTTCTACCTTGTATTTGGCAATGTTAGATTTCAAGAGGTTGACCTCTTCATGAAGTTGCTTTAATCTCTCTTGAAGGTACCTGAAAAAGAATATATACAACTAGTAAGAGCTTGGAGGCAAAATAAAAAACATACACTCAAGTAGGAGAGGATAAAAAGAAAACCACACACCCAAAGAGCCACCTTTTACATACAATGCCTTCCCACCACCGAAAGCAGAAAACGTGCACCTTGGTGACCTCTTCTTAAATGGATGTGATCAAGGTCAAATACGCCCAAATCACTGAAACCTCACTTTAGGACAGCCCTCTGCAGAGATCCCCTAAGGGATATCAACACAGTTTTCACATAATTCTCATTAAGAGGATTCCAGTGGGAAGCAAGGCAGCAAGAGGCAATACCAGACACAGCATTAAGTTAGTCACATACACACACTGAAATTTACCTCTGGGAAAAGAAACAGCTAAGGGAATTTCTCAATTTATTTTCTTATTCTTTTCTGTCTTCTTGATAGCAATAATAAGCAGCTTTCACTGGTTCCCTATCCTTCTCACCCAACTGGGAGGGCAGTGGGAAAGAGGGCATGGACGTAGGCGTGTAAGCATGTGGTTCTTCTTTTCATACTTCTACAACTGACGTGTGATATTAATATCATTGTTTTAGGGTTGAGACTTTCCTTTCACTGTAAGGCTATTTTCTTAAATGTAAATAGGGCTGCAAATAACTCCCAGCCTGCAGGCAAGTGGAGAGCCAGCATCCTACCCGAGTGCGGGCCTGGGACTGGTCACTTACCTGTTCTCCATACACAGGGCATCCACGTCAATGATTCGGTTTTCGTGGCCGCTCAGGATGTGGTTTAGCTCCTGGTTGAGCCTCTCGACTTTGTCCTGGTAGGAAGACCGCTCTTCTTTAACATCCTGAAGCTCGTCCATAGAGGCCTGCAGGTCATGCTCCAGAGACTCAATCTGAAACCAAAGAAGTGCCCTTACTCAAGGTGTTCTGCAGACATCAGCTTTATGGTTAGAGACGAGCCTTCCACTGGGCTGACTGACTTTTAGAGAGCTTACTAATACCAGCGCCTGCTATAAAACCATAAGCGCCACACATCGGAATATGATAAAAGCTAAAAGCAAGGAACAACTTCCGGCCAGACACTTACTATATCCAAGATGAGATGGATTGCAGCAGCTTGGAAACACAGAACCGATCACTTACCAACTGCGGCCTGTCCTAAAGCCAGGGGCTCGGAGAGGGCAAATCCAGATATTGGGGACAACAGCCAGTGTCTTACAAATAAATACTTTTTCAAACCACTCTAAACCCAGAAATCATGTTCTGCTCTTCAAAACCAATTAGTGAGAGGAGAAAAACGAAGTCTAGGCTCTCTAAGCTGTTCCCTAACTAGGGCTCAGTACCCGTTGAGATTTTGCCTAAAAGGCATCCACTCAGCATTTCAGCGGAAACTTGCAAATTAAGGCCAGTTTGTCATGTTTGTTCTCTCCCTGTCTATCCTGGTTATGGGGGAGGTTTCTTGTTGTGTTCAGAACAATGGCACCCAAAGTAAGAGAGCAGACCTGCTGGAAGACAGAAATGCAAAAGGCTGCTTGGGAACCTAGCAGAGAACAGAGGGAGTAAATGCATTCAAACTGCATCTTCCTTCCTCCTCTGACCGCGTTCCAAGCACCCCACAGTCTCTGAGAAATTGGGGCACAGTCTACTCTTCTCTGTGTCATGCTCAGCTGTGCAAACGTATCCCCCACTCATAACAGATGTTGGCGATAACCTGTTCCCTTGCTCTCTCCAGCTGCTGAACCAAATCTTCACGCTCATGGGCTGCAAAGTGCCGCACGCCGATTTCTTCGTCTCCCAGCCGCTGTTTGGCAATTGTCATTCTCAAGAGCTGCATTTTCCATTGGTAGAAAAAGAAGAGAGAGAGGGAGAGAGAGTTAAAATGAATAGATCCAAACAAAACCCCAAGCATACTAGGCAGAAAGTGTTGGAAGTTAAGATTTTCCAAGGAATACTGGAGAAAGGCACAAGACAAAGAAATTTCTTGCCAATATCATTAATTTAAAAAAGTTTAAAAGTCCATATTGTATGTACAGACACATGTGTGCACACATAAACCTATAAGGCTAACGGGAACACAGGCCTGGGCATGTGAAAGGAGATAGCTTGTTTAGCCCTGCCATAGTGAGGGAAAAAACTCTGTGTCTCTTTTAAACTTAGCAAAGATTAAAAAATGATAACACAATGTTGTAAAGTATCTGCTAAGATGGGCATGCTCCCACATTCTTAACAATTAGGCTATGTTATCAAGAGCCTTAAAAATGTCCCTATCTGACTCTTGCATCTGAGCGCTAATTCAGATTTAAGCCTAAGTAAACTCGTCACCTCTCACCCCATCAATGCTGACAATGGATGAAATACCTTGCTGTAGTTCTGGACTAAAACGCTGGGGAAGAAACTTAATTTTCTTTTTTGCACAACTCAGGAAAACAGCTACTGTGCAAAGTTTCCTTTCTGACCTCAGCAGATGAACTGGACTGATAGTGTTAATTCAGATTTAAGAAATTATCTGAATCTTGGTTTGAGTAGATTCGAGACCTACATGCAATATTAACTAGATCGGATACCTTTTATATTTTCACATGTATACATAGGCTCTCCTCACCCTCATCAACGTCCATTAGTTACTGAACTCCGTGAACTAGCACTGAAACATTACAATGTTTTGTTGCTCCAGTTTTGTAAAGTTTTACAGTGCAGTACCTGTTACTTTTCAGAGACAAACCAAAGGTTAATTTCTCTAGGTTCTTGCAGTTTGCTTTCGCAGCATTTGATGGAGGATCTTTATATATATATATATATATATATATATATACACACACACATTTGTAATAGATGAAAAATAAACCGGATTGCAAATCTTTTTTTTTTTTTTGAAGCAAACCATGTACCAGGTTTTTGGTCCAAATTGTGTAGGATAAGTTAAAGTGCATTCTATTAACCCATATGTGTGTATTTCTGTACCCATAGTTATGTTGAAATAAAGTTTTAAAAAGCAAAAAAAAAAAAAAAAAAAAGGTCCCTATCCAATGATCCAGTAACTCTACTTCTGACAATCTGTGCTAAAAATAATCCCAGACATGGATTAGCTTTAGAAAAAAGAAAAAAGTAGACTGTGCTGTTATTTATAGAAAGAGTAAAAAAAAAAAAAAAATAGAAACAATGTCCAACAGTAGTGGAATGGCTAGCAAATGATAATGCAATCAATCAACTGATTGATTGTTTGATCAATCAATCAAACAGCAAGTTTCCAGCTGTTTAAAATGAGGTTGATGTGAACTATGTAGTACCATGGACATGCGGATGCTGCCACACTAAGTGGGAAAAAAAGCAGAAAACTAACTTGAATACGCTGTTTGGGGACTTCTCTGCCAGTCCAGTGGTTAGGACTCCATGCTTCCACAGCTGGGGGCCTGGGTTCAATCCCTGGTCAGGGAACTAAGATCCCACAAGCCACACAGTGTGACCAGAAAATAAATAAATAAATAATTTAAAAAAATGTTTAAATAAAGGCACTTTCCTGGCAGTCCAGTGGTTAAGACTACGAGTTTCCAATACAGGGGGGTGCAGGGGGCACGGGTTTGATCACTGGTCTGGGAACTAAGATCCCACATGACATGGGGCACAGCCAAAAAAAAAATATGCAGTATGATTGAAATTATTCTAAGAACCCACATACAAAAGAAAAAAATTACCAAATACACTAAAACCCTTAAATGTGTAAGTTTAGGTGACGCAAGACTGCGTATGCTATCTGTTCTTTGTTTTCTAACTTTTAAAATAAGCATACATGACTTTCATAAGGTACTTTTTAAATGTTTTTAAATCCCTAGGAACTAAATTCTAGTCCTAAAAATGTAATTTTCCAAACCATCCCTGCAGAACCCTTGGCTTTCCCAGTCTCTGGGGCCGAGCTCCATGTGCAGCTCCAAACCTTCCAGTAGGGCCATGATGGAAACTATGTTAGAGACTCCAGGAAGGTCCAGTGGTCCCAGAGCATCCCCTACACGCCCATCAGTGCCAAGCAGGTGGCCATTAAAGCGCTTTTTTAACTTTACAGCACTGCTTCCTGATGCTTCTTCGAAAGAGGTTGTAAGACTGATTCCTCCCTACCTCCCTGTAGGGTGTGTGCAGATGGGCTTCATATATGGATGAAATCCTGGGGACAGCGTTTTGCTGCCACACAGAGCCAACCCATCCAGGAATACCTGCTGCGGTATGCTCTTCCTCATTCCTGCGTGGATCCTAAGGGATTTGTTGCCAATACAGAGAATGGCTTTATTTTTCAAGTCCCTAAGGATTTAGGGGCAGGTGAGAAAGTTAAAAGCCAAGGTAGAATATTAACTATATAGGAATAATAAATAACAGCAATGAACTGTGCAGGAAATGATGACTACTGAAAAGTAAAGAGCATTTTCAAATGACATATATTTGGGGTCCTTATTTGAAAACTAGTCAGATGAACTGGACATATATTTATTGTGCACCTACTATGAGCAAATGCATCATTAGGATCAGCACACAATGTCCCAGGCAGGTGGAACAGCTTGTACAAAGGCCTAGCTGAGGACACATGGCACTTAGGTACACAGATGGCCACGCTTAATGGAATCCCCATTCCAAAGCTCAAGGATTCTGTATTTGTATACTTGCCTAGTGCAAATTTATCTGTAGCCTCGAAATCAGCATTCATGGTGTTTTTGCATCATGAGGGGACATGTGCAGATAAACACAGAGTTGCAAAAAATGGGAAGCATCCCACAGGAACGTTTCCAGCTAGAGTCGAACAAGGCAATGTTCTGCTTTCTTGTTTTAGCTCATGCTGTAAACAAGTGTCCTTTTCATGGTTTCTTTCGTGCCACTTTTTTTTCACATTTTTGTGCTTTCTGTTGGTGTTTTGCCATTTAGAATGGCCCTCCTGTGCAGTGCTGGAGTGTTGTCTCATGTTCCTGAGCACGAGAGGCTATGATGTGCCTTACGGAGAATATATGTGTGTTAGATGAGCTTCCTTCAGGCACGAGTTACAGTGCTATTGGCTGTGAGTTCAATGTTAAAGAATCAACAATATAAATTAAATAAGGTGACTTTAAACAAAAACACATATAAAACAGTTATATATTGATCAGGTGACAAAAATATTGTGACCAGAGGCTCAGAGGAACCTAATCTCCTATTTCCCCTAGGAACAATGGTTCAATTTTCCCTAATTCAGTGTTTGCAGTGATTTTAGAGAATGTAACTATAGCAAACGTCAAGAATCGGCTGCATTGGGGGGGAACGGAGTTTATGTCAGAACTGGTTAATTTACCTGAAAGCCGATATGTGAAAACATCTTTCACATCACAGTCTTGGCTCAGGACTTTCAGAACCCCAGGTGAGTACACAGAAAGACAAACAGCTAACCAAGTAGGAAACATTTCTCAGATGAAAGGGTCTAGGAACAAGAAGGCCTGTGCCGTTTTTGCATGAGGCAACAGGAGGTCTGCAACACGGCTTTGAAAGCAGGGCGCTTTTCTTCTATGTGAAAAGCCAGACTGACAGCCTGAACTTTAAGTAATAAAACACCACTGAGGTTTTCCATTCACAGTACGCTTCGCCGAACACTTAATTTAGAATCACACAATTATGTTTGCTTAATGCCAATTAATTATTAAACATGTTTATTGAGGTCTGACAGCCATATAAGAGAGTCCTCTTTTATATACTGGATGCCTGTTAAGCTTCAATAAACATGTTAACAATCATTTGGTGTTTAATGTGCATACGATATCGGCTATTAAATCTCAGGGCTGGACTGGATGAAACACTCATTTTTAAAAGTGAGGCCCAAGTTGGTAAAAGCTGGGTCACTGGTTGGGTCTGACACTCAAGTTCAATCGGCTGCAGGGGCCCAAGGAGGCCATCGCAACAGGGATGGCAGCCCCAGGGAGAGTTCTCTTGCCTTCCCAGCTGACAGCTGATGGGCTCTGGAGTCCACCTGCCAGGGGGCGGAGGGGGGGGTGTCCTGGGGCCAAGTTCGAGAGCTGTGCAATCTCAGGTATATGCCTAAACTTCTCTGAGTCTTAGTGTCCTTCACTGTAAGAATACGACAGTAACGGTACAGCTTTTTACTGTCCAAGGTTGCCGTAACTGTTGGGGCCCAGAGTAGGCTGCCCCCAAATGTGCCTCAATGGCATATTTATTATTTTGAATTAAAGTTACTTAAGAAATGGCCAACACGAGGGGCACTCTGACCCTCCTTTCTGTCACCCTGAAAGCAGTAAAAAAAAAAATCTCTCATGTGAAGGGTGCCCTCCTGCATCTGGAGGTAGAAGGATACCCTTATCGCCAGAGATGGGGATTCAGGCGAGAAACCAGTATAAACAAACCCTGTTACTGCTTTAATTTACTACCCCAAGCCCAAAGTCGGTTTAGATTCTTCACTAACTGGGCAGCCCGAACCTAAGTTTCTTTGTCCTGTCAACTCCTCCCAAGTTTATTATTTCTTTGTCTAAAGAGTATAAAAGTTATCTGCTTTGGGCACTTCTTAGGTTCCATGTCTATGGGACCAGCAAGAATTAAAATGTGTTTCTTTTTCTCCTGTTAATCTGTCTCATGTCCAGCCACAAGAAATCAAGAAGGGGGGAATTCCCTATTGGTCCAGTGGTTAGCACTCCGCTCTTCTACTTCAGGGTTCAATCCCTGGTGGGGGAACTAAGATCCTGCATGTTGTGCGGGACTGCCAAAAAAAACAAAAAACAAAAAACAGAGAAATCAGGAGGAGTAGAACGAGAAGTAAGAGAGTGAAGTTGTATTAAATGAGCATTTAACTTAGGGGAATTCAAATGTATGTGTTTGGCAAAAAGATGAGGGGGGAGAACCAAGAGGAGGAAGAGAGAGGTGGAGAAGAGGGGATGGGAGAGAAATAAAAATTTTAAAAATTGGTGGCTCTACCCACCCCAGAACGAAGGCAGCTTTCAACGTCCCAGACTGAGAGCAAGGTGGGAGAGGGACGGATAATACATTGAGACAAAATCATACTGTTCATATTTATACATAAGACTCCTGTTCAGGAGACACATGGCCACTTGCCTTGAACTTCATGGACAATTTAAGAGACCATCAAGGTGAATTTCTGCTAGACACAACTTTTTGCCTCTTACCTGCTGACTTTAGAACCTAGTCCCAAATGAGAGAAGATGAGATTTCTCTACCATACTTAGCACAGCCCCTAGAACATAAAAAGTGTTTGATCAATGTCAGCTGCTATTATGGTTATTGCTGTGATCATTGGCGTCCTCCTCCACGTGAGTTTCCCCACACATAACGCCCACCGGGGAAGTCCGATCTTTCTTCTAAGCTGGAGGAAGCCGAGCTGCTGAGCCAACCTTATCTGTGGACTGCAGGCAATGAGGCTGATTTCCCACCTTGGAAGCTCTATGAAGCAACTGCTCGGAGCGCTTGATTTCCTCCAATGGGGCCATCAAAACTGCACGGCTAGCCTTCCTGTGCCAACGCTTGAAGTGGATCAGTGCCCTGAGAGGCACGCGCACGGCCACCAGGAGATGCATCCATTTGCTGATTTAGATGGAAATAAACATTTATGAATGAATTATGGGTGTGAGTCGTCCACTTATGGATGAGGTGCAGCTGCAGCTGGGATGTGGCTGAGGGACAGGGCTGCAAAACGATGTGACAAAAGGCTCTTGGGCGCTCTTCTCCCACACTGCCGATGGAGTCCAACTCCTCTGCCAAAGCCCTGCTCAAACTCTGGTCCCGCCAAGGCCCCCCGGTCGGAATGACTCGCTTCTTCCTTGATCTCTTCTTGGGCTTCATCCCTCATAGCCCTCAACAGTCTCTGCCTCATCTTGTTTTCATTTGCCTGAATCCATTCTCCCCAGCAGACAGCGGGAGGGAGGCAGCTGGCAGCAGGAGTAGCTATTACTCCCCAGGTGTTACCTGTGCTCGGGTCCTGTATCTGCTGATCCTAGTCACATGTCTTTGGCTGTCATCTAGCCTCACTGAGCCCCAAGTGACTTCAGTGTTTTGTGGTTTTTTTTGCGGTACGCGGGCCTCTCACTGTTGTGGGCTCTCCCGTTGAGGAGCACAGGCTCCGGACGCGCAGGCTCAGCGGCCACGGCTCACGGGCCCACCCGCTCCACGGCACGTGGGATCTCCCCGGACCGGGGCACGAACCCGCGTCCCCTGCATCGGCAGGCGGACTCTCAACCACTGCGCCACCAGGGAAGCCCGACTTTAGTGTTTTTGAAAGTGGAGATTGCCTTAGTCCATTCAGGCTGCTATAACAGACTACCATCGACTGCATGGCTTATAAACAACAAACATTTATTTCTCATAGCTCTAGATGCTGGGAAGTCTAAGCAGGTTGGGTGTCTGGTGAGAGCCTGCTTCCTAGTTCATAGATGGCTGTCTTTTTTTCTGTGTCCTCACAGGGAGGAAGGAGTGAGAGAGCTCTCTAGGGTCCCTTTTATAAGGGCACTAATCCCATTCATGCGAGCTCCACCCTCATGACCTAATCACTTCCCAAAGGCTCCCACCTCCAAATACCATCACACTGGGGATAAGGTTTCAACATATGAATTTTTGGGAGGGGACACAGTCTATAGCATTCCACCCTTGATTACCCCCCAATTCATGTTCTTCTTACACGTGAAATACATTTACTCTATCCCAATAACCCCCAAAGAATTAACTGGTTCCCGCATCAACCCTTAAGTCTAAAGTCCAAAACCTCATCTAAATATCATCTAAATCAGGTATGGGTGAGACTCGAGGTGAGATGCATCCTGAGGCAAACTCCTCTCCACCTGTGAAGTTGTGAAACCTAGCAAGTTATGTGCTTCCAAAATACAAAGGTGGGACACACGCAGGAGCGACATTCCCATTCCAAAAGGCAGAAATAGGAAAGAAGGAAGGGGTGACAGGTCTCAAGTAAGTCCAAAACCTAACAGATCAAACAACGTTAAATGTTAAGGCTCAGGACTAATCCTCTGGCTCCATGCTCTGCCTTCCAGGCCCACTGGCAACATCACCGCCAAGGCTTGGCAGGACAGCCCTGCAGTGGCTCTGCTCTGGTGCCCTGCAGCTCTACTGGGCTGGGGTCTCAGCCCTGGGGCTCTGGGAGGCCCCCTCTATTCTAACCCAGGTGAAGGCAATCTGTCCCCCAGAGCTACGCACTCTAGGCCTGTGGCGGGAGTGGTGGCCTTGCTGGGCTCTGAATTACCTTCGGTGTCATTCTTCTCTTGTCCTGAAAAATAGCGCCCGGCCTCTAATCCATACTAATCTCCTTACCAAATGGTTGTTTGGCCAACACCCTTAGCGTTCTCATTTTTTGCAATATGGACAGGCTGAGAATTTTCCAAATCTTTAAATTCTGGTTCCTTTTTGCTGAACAATTCCATCTTCAAATCATCTCTCTCTTCTCACATTTTATAAGCAGTCAGGAGAAACCAGCCTGCTCCTTCAACACATTTTTTAGAAATTTCCTCAGCTAAATATCCAGTTTCATTGCTCACAAGTTCTACCTTCCATAAAACAATAGAACTCAATCACAGTTCAGCCAGATTGTTGCCACTTTATAACAAGGATGGCCTTTTCCCCAGCATCCAATAATGTGTTCCTCATTTCCATCTGAGGCCTCATCAGAATGGCCTTTACTGTCCATATTTCTACTAACATTCTATTCAGGATGACTTAAGTATTCTCCAAGAAGATGGACGCTTTCTCCACAGCTCTCTTTTTTTTTTTTTCTGAGTCCTCACCAGAATTGCCCTTAACGGTCCATTCACAGCAATGCTGTGAAGGACAACAGGCTTTTTCAAGCAGGAACCTCAAAACTCTTCCAGCTTCTACCCACTACTCCAAAGCTGCTTCCACATTTTAGGTATTTGTTATAGCAGCACCCCACGTCTTAGTACCAACTCCTGTCTTAGTCTGTTTAGGTTGCTATAATAGAATACCATAGACTGAGTAGCTTATAAACAACAAACATTTACTTCTTACAGTTGGAGTCTAGGATGTCCAAGATCAAGACACTGGTAGGTTCCTGGTCTAGTGAGGGACCACTTCCTGGTTCATAGTCAGCTGTCTTCTCACTATGTCCGCACATGGCAGAGGGGGCAAAATTGCTCACTGGGGTCTCTTTTATGAGGGCACTAATCCCATTCACGAGAGCTCTGCTGTCATGACCTAATCACTTCCCAAAGCCCCCACCTCCTAATACCATCACATTTCGGATCAGGTTTCAACATATGAATTTGGGGTGGGGGCACATTCAGTCTACAGTAAGAATAAAAGCTATCTTGTAGACAGAACAGCTATGGCCGGCTGTCCGGCCTGTGCACTGCACAAGTCCAGCTCTGGGGGTTTCCATCCTTGCAATGTGAAGATACAATGCAATAATCACTCTCTGAAGAGCTTTAAAAGTACAATCCCCAGTTATAGCTGGTACGGTTATAATTCTTATACAGTGACTCTCTATTTGTCAGAGTTACTGGGAAGATCAGATGCAAGAATTAATAGGAGTGGATGTTAGCCCTTCCTCACCCCTGGTCCTTGTGTACTGCTGCAAATAGCACGCCTAGGGAGAGGTCAACACCAAAAGCCATTTATCAAACATTCATCTGCCAGGGTTGTGCTGGGCGACTTAACAAACAAGGTCCTGCCTATCTTTTCTTTACTTTTCCTGTTGGTTTTCTCCACATCCTCTCCAACTGCCCCCTGACCTTTTGAAATACCCTTGATAAAATTAGACAGGAGAGCTTTAAAAGGCTCCAAGTAGGCGACTCTATTGTATATACCAAAGTTCAAATTCCTAAACCTATACGGCAAATCTAGTTCTAGCTTTAAACAAAAGAATTTGGCACTTAAAAAAGAAACCCAGCAGTTTCCATATTCTTCCTCCCAGGCTCTGGAGATTATCATGCACACGCTCATTAATGTGTGTCAATGTTTCCCAGTTAACGAGCACCCAACTTGGGCCAAACAACATGCTATAAGCTTTCCTTACACAGGATACCTCCAGCAGCTTTTCACTGCAATGGAATAAATTTGGAATAAATGGCAAAGCCCTTATGAGAGCTGCAGGATGCATGAACTGCCCCTGCCCACCTCCCAAACCAACCTCCAACCACCTCCCTTGTTTGCTGGCCACACTGGCTTTCCTTCAGTGCCTCAAGCACAATCTGCTCCTGCCTGCCTCTGGGCCTTTGCACTTGCTCTGCCCTTGAGCAGCCTGCCCACAGGTCTGTCCAGAACCCACTTCTTTTGTCTCTTTCAGGTCACAGATCAAATGTCACCTCCTCTGAGAGGTCTTCCCTGGACACTGTCGCTGAAGCTGTCCACCTTCAAGGGCCCCACTGCCTTCATCATACTGCTAGAAATCCCCTGTTTCATCTGCTTGTCCCTCCCCCTGTCGGCTCCACTGCAGGAACCTGGCTGTTCATACGCACGGAAACAGCCGGCACCCATAGCAGTGTCTGGCTAACCGTAGGGAGTCCTCAGATACATCTTAAATACAGGAAGTCTCTCATGTGCTGCTTCCCAACCCCGGGAGGCAGACACTGCCCCGTCCTCCTCATAGGGGAGAAGCTCATAGGGGCTGCTGCAGGGCTCTGAAACCAGGGCTCCTTGCCTGGGGCCCACGCTCAGACCAGGCAGGAGGCTGCAGTGTCCCCTCACCCTCAACACAACAAGCCCTGTCCTAGGTGCTTACGCACATTGCCCCAGTAAGTCCAACAAACACTCTGTGATGCACTGTTACAATCCCCGTTGTCAGAAGAGAAGCAGAGACACAGAGAGGGGGAGTAACTTGCCCACGTCACAGACCTGAGAAACGGCAGGGCCGGGAGCTGACCCCAGGCAGGCGAGGGCTCTGGAGTGGATGCTCTGCGGGCCTCTCTGCACACCGACGACAGCACTCACTGCCTCGCGCTCCCCCTGCGGAGTGTGTTCTGCATTAAGTGCCCTGTATAACTTTCTGTATTTAATCCTCACAGAAGGCACGCTGGCCCCCTATGTCGTGCCTGTCACCCAAGCTCGCTCACTCAGGGTCTCTGCACCTCATCCCCCGGTTATCTGACCACCTCCCACCTCACTTCCTTCAGGCCTCTGAGCAAAGAGTGTGTCAACAGAAATGCCTTCCTGACCACCCAGTGTAAGTAGTTGCCCCCCTCCCCTATCCCCGGCAGCCCAGGCTCCACTGTACAGCCCCCTAGCCTGCAGTAACTTGCAGAGCACTGAGCACCTTCTGACATATTACACTGTATTCCATCAAATATAAGACTCTAACAACTCTAAGACCCACCATTATGCATGACCAAAAAGACTGAAAAATACCAATCATCACTACATGATACCAATAACTACATCAGAGATGTTCAAATGTGAAAACCCGTGCCTCTCAGAATCTGTGTAATATCATATATTAATTTGTTTATTTGCTGACTGCCCATCTGTCCCCACTAGAATAGAAGCTCCATGAAGGCAGGAACTCATTGGTTTTGTTTACTACCCTATTCCCAGACCACAGAGTTGAGTCTTCAATAAAGATGTATTGAAATGAACTGAACTGAACTACCCTCCATAGGCAAGTACTACCGTTATCTCCATTGTACAGATGAGAACAACTGAAGACACAGAGAAGTCAAGCAACTGGCCCAAGGTTACACAGCTAGGAAGCCCCTGAATTACCTTCAGATAGTTCAGAACACATTGCTCCCAGAGCGACAGTCTTTAGAGGGTTGCACCAAGCAGTTTTAAAGCTGCTTCAATTTGTTTTGATTTTAGTGTAATTTGGGTATGGTGTATTATAAAATAAGTCTTAGGCAGAGATATCTTTCAGAATCAGTTCTCTACAAAGTGTAATTACAGTGCATGGTCTAGGGGATGAATGTCCAAAACCACACTGTTTTGGTTGCTTGGTCTACCCGGGCTGTGTGCTCATATAAGACAGAATAAGCTCAAATATGGTGTCTGAGACCAAATTCATTTGTCTAATTCGTCTGACAATAAAACATTAGGAAATGTTGAACTAGTCTGGCTGCTTGCTGAACTGAGTGTTGCCTGTGTTTCACCATCAAGATCCCAGTTAGAATAAGATATGATGGGGCTGGAGCAGGTGAAGGGTCCTTATCACTCACTTTAATTCTTTGTAATTAATTTCTATAATGCCCCAAGGTGAGAGCTTTTCATTAGAGTGCCCTATTCATGTGGGTTTCCCACAAGCTAGGACATCTCCGTGCTCCTTTGAAGCATAAAGAGGAAATGTTTACAAAGAGCTCTCTGATCCCTCATCCTGGACTGTTACAAACATCCAATCTGAACACTTTTTTTTTTTTTTTAACAGAGTATACTTTAATTAGTCACCTGCATGCTCATTGGTCTGCCTGTATTGGCTGGTGGCTTTGACTTAATTGGTTTGCCTGCTGAATCCTTCCAAAAGTCCCACATCAATAGAGGTACGTTCACAGAAGGGGTCTATCATTTTATGGGGCCAACACCAGATAAAACAGAGGTACTTAAAGACCTTCAGCTGGTGTAACATAAAGCTCATTATTAAGGGCAAAACCCCGTGTTTATGCACGACTGCAAACAGTTACATTTCAATTGGCCAGCAGGGGCCCAGGAAATGTGACTGCCCGGCACTGTCCACCTGAAGTTCCTTGCTTTTGAGTACTTCACATTGCATTATTGTTCTTCTGCACTTAAAGTGCCATAATCTGTAAAATGAAGGAAAAAATAAAAGCAAGCAGACAAGGAAACCCAGCAGGAACATGAGATGCTGCTCCTGGCCTGTTCTATTAGGTGCTTATTCCACAAGGGTACACAAAATGCAAGGAAGCTTCTGGGTGTGTGACACCAAAGCAATAATGTTTGGGGTGGTGATAAGGAGGGCTGAGTTTTGGGGATCCATTTGCCAGATGTCAGGCTTCTTACCCCCAATCTCTGTCTCTGTTGGGAGGCACATACCCCCGGGGTTCACTGGAAACAGTCGATCAGCGGAAAGGAAGACCTTGAGACTCCTGGTGGAACTCTGATACAAGAGGACGCTAAGCCAATCTGGGCCCAGCTTGTGCTAAAGATACCAGCAATGTTTACCCTTTATGGAGTGCTTACTGGATGCCAGGTACTATGCTACACCCTTTATAAACATAATATTGCATGCACACACACACTCCCAACCATTAAATCTCCTGCTTTCTTTTCTTCCCAGCACTAACCACTGTCTGATGATCTTACATAAGTATTTTATTTTCTTATTCTCTGTCTCCCCAACTAGACTCTAAGCTCTGTGAGAACAGGCACCTTGTCTTTCTTATTCCTTGACGTAGTCACAGCTCCTAGAACATTAATCAGCACACAGTGAGTCCCCAATTATGTACTGATGAATAATGATGAAACCTGACAGCAATTCTATGTGAGGTATCATTACTCCCATTTTACAGATGAGGAAACTGGGGTCTAGAGAGACAACTGACTTGCTCAGGGCCACACAGATAATAACTGGCAGAGTTAGAATATAAACCTGGGTCTAGCAGTTTCCAAAGATGGACCTCTTGGACTATTCTAGATTATACCGCTTGGCAATGGGAGGCTGGAGCTAGCTCTTTCTGGAGTGCCAAGCTTTCTAACTCCCAGTTCAGTGACTTCACTTTGCTAGCCTGATATTTAAATGCCATGGCATCAGTATTTACACCACGGAAGTTGGTAAAGGGCTACCAGCTAGGCTTCCTCTTCAGAAGAGCTGGCTCACCAGCTCACCTCTGGAGATCTGTGGTTCAACTGTGCTCTGCTAGTTTTGTGGATTGCCTCTTACTGATTGTTAAGTTCTCAGAGGTCTCCTTTCCGCCCCCTGCACCGGTCCCCTTTCCCTGAATCCACTCTTTTCTTAATGCCCAGAAGAGGAAGCAGGCATACCTCTGGGGCAAGAAGGGGAGCTGTAATTCTCTGGGTGGGCTGCTCTCCACACTTGAGGCCCTAGCGGTGCCTGGGTTTTCCACGTAATTGGTCCTTATTCCTCACAGACTGCCACCCAAAGAACTCCCGGCAATCCACCCTCATGAAAAGCTTTCCCCAGGGTGATTTGTGGAGGTGTGGGTCCTCCCTTCCCTCGTTAACCTTTCAGAGCTATTATTAGCAAGGAAGGGGAGGGTGTCTACTAGGCTTCCCTTTTCCCACCTCTCGTCTGGTTTGAACTGGGGCTTTGTGTCTGTCCAGGAGCCTCGAGAAATTCTTGGGCGCTGCTCAGAGAGATAATAGGTTTGTTGATCATGGAATCCCACCCTCCACCTCCAGCCCTGTGTGAGTGCTAAGCTGCTTGTAAGACAGGGTGGCAACAAATCTTTCAAGAGGCTGTTTGAAAATGCTTTATGGCACGTAGGGTTACAAGGCTCTAGCTGAACAAATGGAAAAATTAGTCTACCTTAAAATAGCCAAGGCAAGTAATTTCCTATCACCTTGTTTCTTAAATGTACTTAACATCTAGAATCTGGCCTTCCCAAAATATGGCTAAGGGTCATCAGTTAAAATGACAACTTGGAGATAAAAAACTTCCACTTTAATAGTTGCTCATAAAGTGATGCCACAAGCCCTTCTGTTTGGAATGGGGGGAGTTAGGAATCCCACAACATCCATTATTAAATATTATTGCATTTAACAGGCTTGAGCCAGCCTAGGAGCATCAGACCCCCTGACCCTTCCAGGGGCTTCCTAAGGTCTCACACCTTAGGTTTGGCTTTCTTCTGCTTTTTCTTGGATGGAATGGTTTGCTTTTCTAACCCCTTTCTCCAGGTTTCTAAACTACTCCTTACCCCGCAAGGAGAGTTAGTGATGACAGCCGGAGGGGCAGTCAGTCTGCTATTTTCTTGTGTTCTTCCTTTCTCTTTTCCTCTTCCTCTTTATTGAACCTTTTTGCTCCTTTTTGCATTCCCTTTATTCATTCACTCATTCATTCATTTATCCTATTCCATTCCTTCAATAAAGATCTATTAAATAATGTCTATGTATCACGAACTAAGACGCAAATTCCTACGGATCCAGGAATTCAGCCTGCAAAGAGTTTACCTTTGGGGGAGGGGTGCCAAACAAGTACAAGCAGAGGGAAAAGAGCAGGGCACTGTGGGTGTGTGCAGGACCTGCCCCTGAGAGTTGGAGAAGGCTACATTTGACCTATGACCTAAAAGATGAGCAGGAGTTTATAGAAGTAAAGGGGAAGAGTGTTCCAGAGAGCAGACAGCAGGTGCAAAGGCCCTGAGGCACAACGCAGTATGGCTAAGCTAAGGGGTTGAAATTAGCCCTGCAGGGCTGAAGTGAGAGGCCACTAATGGCAACAGATGTGGCTGGAAAGACCAGGAGGGGCCAGATAATGGAGGGCCAAGCACACCATGGTAAGGAGGTGGGACTAGATTCCGAAGGAGGCGATGGAAAGGTTGGAGCTGTGAGTGACACGATGAATAAAAGAGCAAAGGAAGGGTTAACCCATTCTCCACCACACAGTCACAGCCATCCTTCAAGAGAGGCCTCTGTGTTTCTCAAGATGGCTGGTGTCATTACTGAATGCGTCATCCAGCCTTAATGTTGATGACTGGGGGTGGGGTAAGGGGGGAGGGTGACCATGACTCACAGGGGGATGAAAATAAACCAGCCCTATAACTTTAGATGCAAATGAGAATAAACAGAATCTCTGGGGCTCACTGCAGTTGGTCTTTTTTGAGGAGGAGAGGACTGGAGACTGAGATACAGGGTCTACTGAACATGTTAACATCTTGCCTGCATCTGTTGGCAGGCAAATTACTTCACAGGCCATGAATATGAGTCACTAAATTCTAAACCTTGAGTGAGAAAACCCAAGTTTGATAAATGTGTCCAGCTACTGGAATAAAGACCCAGAATGCAAGCAAATCATGAAGCTCAGATGGTGCCAATGCAAAAGCAGCCCCAGACCTGCGCTTAGTGTTACACTCACACACACACTCATGAACACATACCCTCCCTTTCTTTCCTTGAAATATCAGTTGCAAATGTCAATTCCTAAAATATCTCAGGCCTACAAGGCGATACAATGAAAACTGACCAAAAGATGAGGCAGAGGTGTGTTTAGGACAGTTGGAGGTTGGGGGGTACCTCAGAAAATAAAAAAGAAAAGAAAAGAAGAAGAAACAAAAAATCAGTCAAGAAGAATCATGACTCCAAAAATCACATTTCAAAATGTTTCAGTATTTTCTGGATTTATAACTTCTCCAAAATTCCTGCAGTATTTTTATGGGTTTAAAAGGAAATGATTGCACATACTTGATTTTACTCTCTAGAAAAACTTGCCCTGATGCTAGCATTTGATAACACCTAAGAAGGCCTGGCCTTTAATTATTGACCAAACACCTAGGTTACAGAGCTTAAATCCTTTTGAGAGGCCCGATTAGCTTGTCCAGGGTTAATTAGCACCCTTCTTAGCATTCTCGCCCACTCCCTATTTCATGACCAGAGAATAGTCATGAAATATTTTTCAAATATAGTATGTTAAATCCAAGAGGTTTAAAAACATTTTTTTAAAGGCAGACTAAGTAGACAAGAGGCTATATGTAAAGAAGACTTCCCAGTGTGCCCTTTTTTTTTTTTTTTTTTTTTTAATTTTTGACCACACCTCGTTGCATGCGGGATCCTAGTTTCCCGACCAGAGATCGAACCCGTGCCCCCTGCAGTGGAAGCATGGAGTTTCAACTGCTGGACCACCAGGGAAGTCCCACCATTACGCACTTAGATTGAGCCCCTGAAGCCAGCAGTAAGCACACAATCCTCTCTGCTCTTTGTAGTGGAAGAGTTCTCGAGATAATCCAGACACTTCCATACATTTTTTTTTTTTTTTTTTTTTTAAAGAATGAGCATCTTTCAAAATGGTGCCTTCCAATAACCAGTGACTCCCAGGAACAACAAACATCCCCATCATTTGTCAGGGAATTTGGTACCGTTCAAAAGACATTGCCCAAGAAAGCACCTCCTCCCCGCCATGTAGTTTGCCTGAGTGAAACTCCAAAGGCCATCCCTGTTGGGAAAGCTGGCTCTGGCAAGAAGTTGAAATTGAATCTATTGGCAAAATGGGAAATTATTTGGGGGCGATGGAATTAAACTTCAGTAGTTTTTCTTCCTTTTCTCAATTGTACTTTTGTTCACAGCTTCAGCTGGGAGAGACAGTGCTCACATTTAGTTTGGAGTTTATGAGTTCATATTTTATAATTAACGTTGCCAACAGGGGAGTTTGATTAATACCAAGCAGTGGATTTTGAGCAATGTTCCATACAAATTGCCAAATTTAGCAATAAAATAAATTGGTTATGTGAACATAATTAGTAGGATGACTACTTAAAATTCAAAACTGAATGTGAATAATTCCAAATCATCTGAGCCACAAATCCATTATTTGTATAGAAAGGAGAAAGTATAGCATGTGGGCTTTATTTTGCCCTCAACCACAATGTTATTCAGCACCAAGCTGAACATAATGAAACTTCTACAATGGGTTGTGACAATATTTTAGAGCAATCCAGAAACACACACAGACGCATGTGCGTGCACACGCACGAAGGGAAGGGAAGGTAATAAAGATAAGAAATGCTAAACTGTGAATTTTCATTGCAATGTAAAAATCTGTAACAATTTTTTCCGCAAATGCTGCATTACATTCTTCTGATGCACCATACATAAACCTCTGGCACAAAATTACTCAGGAGAGGTTTTTGCCTTTAAATATTCACGGTACCTTATTGTCGCCCTGGACTTCTCCAAGCCTTTGCTGAAGTTCTTTAATTTCTTCTCCCAGATGTTTATTTCGGTCCTGAGAATCTCTCAATAGTTGTGCAAGATTAGCCTGAAAACTGACAAAGGATTAATCTCCAAAATTTACAAGCAGCTCATGCAGCTCAATTATCAATAAAACAAAAAACCCAATCCAAAAATGGGCAGAAGACCTAAACTGACATTTCTCAAAAGGAGATAACACAGATTGCCAACAAACACATGAAAGGATGCTCAACATCACTAATCATTAGAGAAATGCAAATCAAAACTACATCAGTCAGAATGGCCATCATCAAAAAATCTACAAACAATAAATGCCGGAGAGGGTGTGGAGAAAAGGGAACCCTCTTGCACTGTTGGTGGGAATGTAAATTGATACAGCCACTATGGAGAACAGTATGGAGGTTCCTTAAAAAACTAAAAATAGAACTACCATACGACCCAGCAATCCCACTAATGGTCATATACCCTGAGAAAACCGTAATTCAAAAAGAGTCATGTACCACAATGTTCATTGCAGCTCTATTTACAATAGCCAGGACATGGAAGAACCTAAGTGTCCATCGACAGATGAATGGATAAAGAAGATGTGG
>NC_041220.1:92843404-92845021 GCF_002837175.3 Physeter macrocephalus | reverse complement strand
ATAGCACAGGGAACTCTGCTCAATGCTCTGTGGTGACCTAAATGGGAAGGAAATCCAAAAAAGAGGGGATATATGTATACGTATAGCTGATTCACTTTGTTATACAGCAGAAACTAACACAACATTGTAAAGCAAGTAT
Source organism: Physeter macrocephalus (assembly GCF_002837175.3). Taxonomy (NCBI): domain Eukaryota; kingdom Metazoa; phylum Chordata; class Mammalia; order Artiodactyla; family Physeteridae; genus Physeter; species Physeter macrocephalus. The sequence goes on along the minus strand of NC_041220.1, from coordinate 92,844,882 downwards.
ACTCCAATAAAGATGTTAAAAATAAATAAATAAAAATAAAAGGTAGATTTCAAAAAAAAAAAAGATTAGCCTGCAAATATTAACACATTATGAAATATAATCAGAAACGGAGGAGTGGAGAAATGCGGGGCTTTCTTAGGCTTATTGCAGCCAGCATCCAAGCCCAGCTGAACCATTAGAATAAACACATGTACTAATGCAGCAAGGGTGCAAATCACACCACTACAACTGCATGGAGAGAAATAAAGTTGGCCATGAACCTCAATTTGGGGATGTTCTTTGTTTCCAGAATGGCTCACAGACAAGTGACGGAGGAGTTGGTCGTGTTTTTTTTTGTTTGTTTGTTTGTTTTTAATTTAAGAGCTCCTCATAAAAACTCTTGCAAGTGGTTTTAGTTCAATTCTAACTTTGGGTCAACAGTATAGGAAAAATTTCATTTCCTTGTTTGGATAATTTCATTTCCTTGTTTGGATAGTTTTTTTTTCTTCAAATAGATCGTGTTTAATGAACTTTTCTTTGCCACCTTAATGCCCAGAATTTTGACCAAAATTGTCATCCAGGGCTTCCCTGGTGGCACAGTGGTTAAGAATCCGCCTGCCAATGCAGAGGACGCAGGTTCGAGCCCTGGTCCGGGAAGATCCCACATGCCGCAGAGCAACTAAGCCTGTGCACCACAACTACTGAGCCTGCGCTGTAGAACCCACAAGCCACAACTACTGAGCCCGTGTGCCACAGCTACTGAAGCCTGCGCGCCTAGAGCCCGTGCTCTGCAACAAGAGAAGCCACCGCAATGAGAAGACCGCGCAGGGCAACGAAGAGTAGCCCCCGCTCGCCGCAACTAGAGAAAAGCCCGCGCGCAGCAACGAAGACCCAACGCAGCCAGAAATAAATAAATAAATGAATTAAAAAAAAAAAATTGTCAGCCAGAGAAGAGACCAGTGAGGTGTCACGATTTCAGACATCAGGATCCAGAGGTAATTCAACAGTCTCCTGGGCTGTTTTCCTCACCTCCTTATTCTCCTGTTCTAGTTCCTAGAGTACCAAACAGCCAGGGTGAGTGCCTTCCAGTCCGTCTTCATGATGTCATCCCTTCCTTCAGATTTCCTCCTGCTCAGAGTGGACCCCTCTGGCCCCCGTGCACAGGTCTCCACCAGAGCCCCTCCCCCTCTCAGTCCAGCTTCATCGACACATCTCGGCCCCTTTCCCGGGAGCACACAAGCACCCTTTACCATGCTCCCACCCTTCTCAGGTTCCCTGAACCTGAACTTGCATATGCTCCCAAACTATCTACATGTTTTTATCCACTCAAGCCTTTAACTTACTATTCCACTTTACCTCCCATGGCTGCTTCTTCTATACTATTTGAATTTTGCTAATTTTTTTTCTTTTATTTTTTTCTTTTCTTTTATTTATTTTAACATCTTTATTGGAGTATAATTGCTTTACAATGGTGTGTTAGTTTCTGCTTTACAACAAAG
>NC_041220.1:92777807-92843278 GCF_002837175.3 Physeter macrocephalus | reverse complement strand
TTCCCACTAGCTAGCCACCCTACGTTTGGTAGTGTATATATGTCCGTGCCACTCTCTCACTTGGTCACAGCTTACCCTTCCCCCTCCCCATATCCTCAAGGCCATGCTCTAGTAGGTCTGTGTTTTTGAATTTTGCTAATTTGCTCTAATTCTCACCTTGCTTATTGCACTCTTATCTAACCTCAGCAAGAAGAAATGAGCTATTGAAAGGCAGAGATTCTTTTTTTCTCCCTCCTCAGCCTCCACTTACATTGCTCCAGGAAGTGCTCTTGTTCCAGCAAATGTTTTAAAGACCCACGATGAATAAATGGAGGAAGGAAGGAGGGAGGGAAGCAAGCCAGCAATCGGAATATGACTCCTAAAAAGGAATCTTTCAGAAACAGTCACACAAGGGGTTTGAAAGTTATCTTTTAGATTCACTCCATGTGATAGCTGAAGAAACCCAAATCCAGAGACATTGCAGACGAGTGCAACTATAGTGGCTAAATCTCCGAAGACTTTGATGCTAATACTTTCGGGAATACTGAGTTATGTTTAGGTAATCAAAAGGGAATAAAGTGAAAGAATATAAAGATTAAACCTTGGCTTCTTATCCTGGACTCCTCACTTTGTCTTATCTCCCATATTCCACCCATCGGGATATCCAGTGTCTCCACCATCAAGGTAGCCCCCCATACAGATCCCCTGAAGCTCACTGCCTGGCTGTTCCCCACATATACCAGGCAGGAGCCCATCTCAGCGCTGCTCTCTCTGCCTTTTCTCTGGACTAGACTGCTCTCCCTCCAGGATACCTCTTGGCTCACTCCCTTGCCTTTTTCAGGTCTTCGTTCAAACTGCACCGTTTCAATGGGGCCCACCTGGGACAGCACTTGATCTAATCTGCAATCTGGCCGCTTCCCCCCTGAACGCCCAAGCCCTTTCCCCTACACTACTTTTTATTTCCATAGCACTTACCGTCTCTTAATATACCATGTAATTTACTTTATAGTTTATTGTCATATGTTTACATATGTTTATTACTTACTGTTTATTTCCTCTCTCTCTCTCCCTACTAAGACAGAAGTTCCATGGAGGGCAAGGAACTTTGTTCTCTCTACTGGTCTACCCCAAGCACCTAGTGGATGCTCCATAAATATATCTTAAGTGAAAGATAATATGCTGAGTCTGGAGGTTGTGGTCTCAGCCTAGGGAAATAGCTGGAATAATAAAATACTGAAACCAGTGCCTGGCACGCAGCGTTGCATGGAAACCCCACTCATCCCCGCTGGCTGGATTTAATCTAGCTCTGATTTCCACTCACTTATTTGTGAACATTACTCAATAACGTGATCCAATTCTCAGCCCCATATTTGCAAAACTCATGTCTTGTAATAGTTGTGTTTCAGTTGTCCCAGATTTCCATTCTCATCAGATAAAAATTTGGTGAAGGATGAGGAAAATTAATCCCCATTTTACAGGCAGGAAAGCAAAAAGACAGGAGGCACTGTGATCCGCTGACTTTTTTTGGAAATTTCCAAATTTCTTTTTGGAATCAGATAGACTAAGTTGGATCCAGTTCTGCCACTTACTGGGCTGGGTGACCTTGAGTAAGTTTATTAACCTCTTGAGTTTCCCCACCTGGAAAATGGAGCTAACCATACATACTTCATGTAGTAATTTGATACTTACATTGAATAATGAACCTAGGATGCCTACCACAGTGCTTGGTATACAGTAGGCCCTGGTTAAATGCTGGTCACTTCCCCTTGACTCTGCCCTTCCAGTGGCTCCAATTTGATCACTCAGTGGACAGTTGGATGGATCTGGCCGAATGGCTCCTTGGACACAGCTGGCTCCCTTGTCATCCTGCCCCTTCACTTATTCATCCATTCATTTATACAACAAATATTTATGGAGTGCCTACTATGTGTCAGGCACTGTTTTCGATTCTGGAGATACAGCAGTGAGCCATACAGACAAAGCCTCTTGCCCTTGTAAACTTACATTTTAATAGATGATATTATATTAATTACATTATATTACAACAAAATGAATAATGACCGAGGAGCTGGATGATAAGTACTATGGAAACAAATACAGCAGGTAAAGGAAACAGTGCGTGCTGGGGAAAGGCCACAGAAGGCGTCACAGCGAAGGCCACGCTTCAAGTCTTAAACCAAGACTTGAAAAAGGAGAGAGAGTGAGTGTGAGCCTTGTGGATATCCCGGAGAAAGTTCCAGGTAGGTGCAAAGGCAACCGGCTTCCCTCTCTCCTTCTCCCCCTCACATCACAAGATGTCCACTTTGGAAAGCAGTTCAAGGCCACTAGAGCAGGCGGACCCCAGGGACTGCAGTGAAGTGGAGAGATGATTCAATTCTCAATTTTCTTTTCCTGGTTCCTCCCCTCTGTCCTGCAGCTCTCCTGCCTTAGCACAAGGTATCACAAGTGGGCGGCCTCTCCTTTTCCTTCCGGGAACTCCAGAACACCTCCCAGACATTAGCTCGGCAAGCATAATCCCTCCCCCGGGTGGAGGGACAGAAGCCCCAGGCTGGAGGGACTGGCCCAGAGGTGGGGCGGGAGGAGCCACCCGGGGCAGGTGCAGGCATGCGGCTAAAAGTGGCCTCCGCGAGCCTGCTGCCACCTGCACACTGCATCTCGGCACCCCATGTGCAGGAGACACAGCAAAATTCACCTTCACAGGAGCCTGCTTTCCTTAAACAGCAGAAGAGATGTTCATTAAGAAATGTTTGTAAGAACAACAGTGAACAATTTAACAAAAGACCAAAAAAAAGAAAAAATCTGAAACGTCCCTAACCTTCCCTTTTTGAATCAACATTGGCTTGAGCCCCTCAAGTGGGTGGGAAGACCCTGACATTGGCTCACCAACGTAACCACAATAGCTAAACCCGTACAACTCCAACTATCAGTGGTGAAAGACCTCGACCTCCGATCTGTCACAGATCAGTACTTGTGCAAAATACAATAAAAATCAATTCCTAGGAAAACAAATTTAAGAAGACATCAAGGCCCCAGGTGTTTGCTAGATTCACCTGACGTAAAATCATACATACTGTCAGATGGCTATAAAAGTTTCTGAGCCCTTCCTCTCCATTTCTGCACTCATCTTGTCGTAGGGACCAGCAAGGGCAGCTTGCAGCCTGGCGCTCGCCCTTAGGCCCCACTTTGAATAGCACTGAGCCCAGCGATACTCCCCGGTATTTGGATGTTACAGGAAAGCAGGCACCCACGTGTTATATATCAAAGGTCCCAGTGACACATGAAGCAAAGGACAGCGCTGCTTTAGGAGACAGCGAGTCAGAGACCCAGTGATGTGACTGTCAAACGTTATTTACTCTGCAGCCTGGCCGAAAGGAAATCTACCCAAATAAACTCAAGCATTTCTACGGCAGCTGCAAAGCAACGGTTAATTAGAATCGCATCGCCTCCAAGGGGATTCACTGTAAATGTACCCCAGATTTCAAATTGACCCCCTGGGGTAGGGTAGCGTGAGGGAGACCCCCTTTTAAAGCAGGTGACTGTAATTTTCTTTCACATTTCACAGGCTGGCTTACTTGTCAACACACAATTCTTTTCTATTCAGTCCTTCCACCTCCTCAACTCCCAAACAATAATTTTGAAAACTATAAAATGACTATTCTGATACGGTGCCTAGCTCCTTGACATACACCTTAAAGAAAAAAAAAAAAAAAAAAGAAAAAGAAAGAAAGAAAGGAAGAAAAGAAAAGAAAGAAAAGTAGTACATTTCAAAGCACTCAAAATAGAGGAGAAAAGTTCACGTAATTCTTTTGACCAAAAATAACACCCATGACTCGCACACATTCACTATAACCATCCATCAAGCTAACACACGGCGCCTGCTTATAATTTATCAGCTATGCAGACCGTTTTGTCTCTGTGTTATTGAGAAGGACTCTATGACCATCAGTTTAGAATAGCAGCACTTCGTAAAGGAAATGTCAGGGAAAAAGTGGCAGACCGTCTAACACTCGAAAGGATTTCACAGGGAAGGAAAACAAAACCTAGAGATTATTTCCTCTAAATCTCTGGGGCAGGGTGGGTAGCATAAATAGCAAAACATGAAAAGGTTTCAAAAGAAGCCTCTTTTAAATATTCAGATATAGCCAGGGCTGACGTTAAAAGGTTGACATTTTCTCTCAGATAATAGTGGAATGTTGAATATCCTGGAGTATATTGTAGAATCTATATACTTAAGTCACTCTTTCTAGCTCGGAGTTTATCTATTAAAATTGTGATGGGGAAGGGAGAGAAGGCAGATTTGATGAAATCATAGCTGAGAGGCCCAAGGCCTTACAGCTGTCCATTCCAACACATGTTCCTTTGTCAAGGATCAAATCAACCCCCAATTACAACGGATGTCTGCAGAAGTATGCTGCCAAGGCCAGCCCCTGGTGTGGGGACTTTGAGGCTCGGGGAAATTCTCTCTGCACACAGATGAAGACTACACATCCTGACAGTTGTTGCAAAGGCAGAGATCTGGGAGTTGAGAGAACTGTGTGCATCTCGCCCCAACCTCTCTGCCTTTTTGTGGAAATTCTCACTGAGGCAGATTAGTAATGGGGACAAGGGGATCTCCCTTTCTTCAGGTCCTGCTGCATCCTAAACTCTAGATCTTGTCTCTACCACTGTTCTTGAATTCCCATATGAATGAATGTCACAAAATACATCCAAATTTATACTATAGATGCAATACATTTTTGAAACTTATAAGAAGTGGTAGGAGATTTTTTTAAATGGCACATCACATTTGGCAATGACAGTCTCTGTGAAGGAACTCTGTTTTCAATGATCAAGTAACCAAGACTGGTTTACAAGGAACGGGGAGTTCAGGATACCAGTTGTAAGAAACAGCCCTAAATCTTTTAGACGGGGAGAAAAGGATCCACTATATACCATTTTCCTCCCCGATGTAATTAATGAAAAGTTGGATATGATAAGATCAGAATATGCCACCCCAAAATATGCTCCTTTGCCATGAGGATTATTTTGATCTGAAGGCAATTGAGAATCAGAAGATACAGGGAATAATCTTCCCTCCCCTTTTCAGCCTAAAAATAAGGGCATGCATTTCCCTTTGTGAGTTGTCCCATCCCCTCCATACCAGGAAGAGAATAGCAACTCTAATCACTGGACACAGAGCATTGGTACCATGATGCGTCCGCATAAACAAACCTAACTAAAATAAAACGCTATCTTCCATTAGTTTCCCATATATCTCCTAGTCATTTTCCCACAATTTATCATCCCTTAAGGCCCCAACCCCCTCTCTTTTATTAAAATGCTATATAAGCCCCCGAGTCTAAACACTTCTTTGAATTTCACTTCTTCTCTGTGAACTCCTGTGCATGTAAAATATTCATGAAATTGTTTGCTTTTTTCTCCTGCTAATCTGTCTTTTGTCAGTTAAATTTGCAGGCCTCCATGCACTGAACCTAAGAGGGTAGAGGAAAAGCTTTTCCTCTCCAACAGATAAAAATAAAATGAAAGAAAGTGATGAAAAGTTTAAGATTAACCTTCCAACCTTGCACTAGCCAGACACTGGGAAGGGCAGTCAAACGGGCAGGCCATGTGTTTTCTCCTAAGTCCTTAAATAATTCAGCCCAGACACCAGGAGGGGAAAGGGGCAACCTTCCGGTTACTATCCCTCAAGTCACCCTGAAATCTTTGTAATTTATTAGATATACACCACTTCAGTAACCTAGCCATGGAAAAGTCATTCTCCATCATAATGTAAAAATGATGTATACCAGAAAATCCTATAACTTCCTTCTCAACTTGCTGACATATTAAAACTCAATGCAAAAATGGGAGGGGAAAAAAATAAGAGAGAGACAGGTAAAACCTTGGCCTAGGCACTTCCTCAAGGAGAGTTTTTTGTTTGTTTGTTTTGTTTTGTTTTGAAAAAAAAAAAAAAAGAGTGTGAGAGAGAAGAAGAGACCAGATTTAGAAAATGCTCCTCAGCTACATGGTGTTGACTCCTGAATCCTCTAAACTCACACCTTCAATAGGGTGAAGTACTCGATTAAGCAAGAATATGAGAAAAAAAAAAGTTTGATAAAACGTGGAGTATACTTGAGCGGTGTGATTGATAGCAAATTTAATGGCAATTTCTACTCCGCTGCTTTGGTCTACGGCGACTTCTGTGTTAATAGTAATAGAGTGAAACTTGCTTTGCTGAGCAAGCGCCCCCTATTCATAGCAACTGCCCAAGCGATGACCTCTGCTACAGTGACAGCTTTCTTATTTACACGAAACAACCACCCAAGAACTCATTCCACACACAGTTTTTGGCTGTGCAAGGAGCCCTCGGCAGCCTACTCTCACCCCACAATCTCCAAGCACACACCTGCCAATGCCGGCATTTCCAGGCCCACAGGCAAATGCTCTTCAGTAGGTTTAGGAGGTTGCTATTTAAATAAATGTTTGCTTAATCTTGGCCGTTATGGCTCCGCATCTGCCACTTAGTGGCTCCCTTAATAGTTCCCAAGTTCTTTAGACTCACTGAGCCTAAATTCCCCCCTGTTTAAGCTGGGGGATGCTCTCACCTTCCTGACAAAAATCACTGCAAGGATCCGAAGGGCCTCTGAGCAGGAGGTATGAATGCTCAGAATGAAATTACTGTTGTTATGATTTGGGAGGACTCCCGCAGGCTGAACCCTGGATTTCTTCCCAGCTTCCCTGGTGTAACAGTGAAGTTGTACTGTTCGAAGTGGTATAAAAAGAAACATCCCAAAGCACTTGAGATCTCTGAAGGAAGTTTTAGGTTCTGAGCATCAGACCGAGATGCATATACAAAGCTGCTCTGATTTGTGGTCACGGGGGACTAAAGTGAGATTGACCAAGAAGACTTTTCTATTGAAGTAAAAGGCTCCCTCCCATCCCACAAAGGACCACTCTGTGCTCTGATTTCTCCAGGGTTGTCATCCTGGTGCATGTCACCGTCTAAATAAGCCATCACTCCTTAAGGGAAGAAAGCAAAGGCTCCCTCCTGGACCAGGAGGAATACCTCCCGTGGTACCTCGGCTTGAAATCAAAACAGGGAAAGACAGAGATGTGTTTGTTTATTCAAGGAGGAGGTTGCATGGGGAAAAATGTGTTGCTGTGACCCCAAAGAATCCCAACTTATAAGAAGATTAACCCAGGATAATTTAAATTCCCCTTTATCTCCTTTGGAGGGACTGCTTGTTTCGCAAAAGAAAAATATTTAAAGGGCTGTTTGAGATCTTTTGGTGATCTCTCACTGCAGTGCAGAGAGGTGCTCTGTGTACAGTTCTGCCTGGAGTATCAGGAAGAAATTTTCATTTCAATATCCCACGAGAAGCTATTAGTGAAATCACTGTTGTCACGATTTCTTCACAGCTTCTTCAACGGATGATTTGCCATTGGAAATTGAGTTGTTTTAAAAAGGATTCTAAATTCTAAAAGAGAGCCTCGATCGACAACCATATTTCTAGAACTACAACCATGAAAGTTCTGGCTGTCCTGTAAGGAGGAGACAAAAAAGCAGGAAGACATTATGGCCAGATATTGGCTGCCACAGGAAAGAACACTGGCCTAACGGGTAAAGACTCCTAGCTCAGTTTCTGCTTCTCAACCCCTCCTAAGCAGAGGGCTTCGGATAAAGCACTTCATCTTTGAACTTCCAAAATGGGTGGATTAAATGTTGACTATGCTTCTTCCCCATTCAAACAGCCTAAGAGTTAAATATGGAACAAAATCCTGAACTAAAACACTGAACTACAAGTGAGCAGATTTGGATTTTTAGGCCTGCTCTATTAACCTGCTGTGTGACCTTGGACAAGTCACAGGAAAAATAAAAAAATAGCCGACACCCATTGAGCACTCACTAAGTAGAAGGCAATGGGCATTATAAGCATTATCACACCGATTCTTTATTAAAACTTTATGAATATATCTCATGCTTTTGTTCATTTTGGAGAGGAGGAAATTGAGTCTCAGAAAGGTAACACAGCTTGCCCCGGATCACCCAGCCAGCAAGTGGAAGTGTTATATTTGAATCCACAAAATTGGATGCCAGAACCCAAGCTTTTATCTATTGCCATCCATGACGCTGCCCTGAGACTTTACGAAAGACCTAACTTGCAGTGTGGCCGCAGAAGACAGCTGGGAGATGACACACATACATAGATATATACGTGCATACACACATGCATACATGGTCTCTGAAAAGCACAAAGCACTGCCAAGACTGAGAATGGGGTATTGTTTCTACTTATATTTGAGAAGAACCCTCAATACATGTATAGTCAGCCTGAGCTGCTACAACAAAACACCATAGACTGGGTGGCTTATAAACAACAGAAATTTATTTCTCATAGCTCTAGAGGCTGCAAATCTGAGATCAGGGTGTCAGCACAGTTAGGTTCTGGGAAGGGCCCTCTTTCAGGTTGCAGATTTCTTGTTTTGTCCTCACACAGCGGAGAGCAGAGCAGAGAAAGCAAGTTCTCTCATGACTCTTACAAGGACACTGAACCCCCTCGTGAGGACTCCACCCTCATGACCTCATCTAATCCTAACTCCCTCCCAGAGGCCCCACCTCCTAATACCATCACACTGAGGACCAGAGTTTCAACATATGAATTTGGGGGGGATGTAAACATTCAGTGCATAACAGAGTGATGATAGTAATCTCTCCTGAGCTGAGAAATGAACAGGGAGGAGTCCATGGAAATTCCTCCTTCAAGTCAAGAATAGGCAGCCACGGATTCAAGGCTTACACTGAGATGCTTACACAGGACGCTCAATGCGGCGTCTTTTCCTCTTCCGATATGTGGATCTTTTGACCCCCAGGACCCATCTGTTACCCCAGCAGCTGGTTCTTGTTCCAGTGCCTTCTGCTTATACAAGGTACATTTGCTTTGCATCTGGAGGGGTAAATACTTCACCTACTGTTTTGCCTTTGGAATAAACATGTGATATAAGACAGGAGACACCAGGTCAGGGTGCAAGCTTCTACCCCTGTTCCTGCTGATGAAAAAGTTAAGAAGGTAATTGTGCCTCTCCTTTCCAGTACCGGATGCACGGATGCCAAATCTGTCTGCTTCAGGCTAAATGGAAAGTTTCACTGTAACCAGTGCCGGCAAATTTAATGGTGCATTTTCTTCCCCGCACTGAGCTAATGAAGAGGACATCTTAACACTCCCCCTCACTCATCCAAAAACCAACCCCATGCTTCCATAAATAAACTAACTATAGGTAAATAAAATTTGAAAACATATATTTTAAACAGGTAAGATTATTTTTCCAAATACTGGAACTATTTTCCTCCACTGTTAATCAAGACATTTCTTCCATTACTAAGTAAGCCAGAATTCCCTCCCTGGCTTTGGGCTATATTTTTCTCTCCACTGCACTGATTACCATTTAACATCCTATATATTTTAATCATTTTGTTTATTGTCTGCTCATAGCATCCCTACTAGAATTAAGGTGACTATATTATTTATCATCCAAACCAAGACACTTTGGAGAGTACAAGGAGCACTAATACAAATTATGCCAGGACAAGAGGTAACAATGGCAATGATCCTGAGTAAACAGAAGGTCTGGTCGCCCTAACTACAAGGCGAGTTCTAAGCATGAGCTCTGAGTGGACTGCACGACTTTGAACTCTGGCTCCACCAATTACTTAACGTTATTTCCCTTGGGTAATTTACTGGACCATCGTAGGCCTAAATTTCCTCACTTGATGGCAATAATAATAATAACCCCCAACTCCCATGGTTGTGTGGGAATTAAATGGGATCATCCACAGAGCAATGCTGGGCACAGGGTCTGACAGACTGCAAGAGTGAGCGCTCAAAAACACTGGCTGCCATCGTTATTATTTGTCATTCCAAGACTCTCTCGAGAAGGCATGTACAGCAGATGGTTAACACACGGTCCACCCAGCACCCCGTCAACATGACAACAGTAGAAGCTGCCTTGTATCTACAGGATGCCTGGCCATGCCCAGCTGACCTGAGTGGACCCCTGGCCTGAGCCTGGCCTAGGGGGGCTCTCCCCTGGGATTCAGGGAGCAGTTTTTTCCTACAGGTCAAAGACGTGGGGTCTGTAGCCCTCATGTGGTCAGCAGCCACGTTTCCTATTCTACAGAGAAAGCAGGTCCAGAAAAAGAAATGACAGCTGACACAGAGAATGCTGAGGGCAGAGGAGAGAGCTGGGGGCACCTGAGTCCAGGTGGTAGCTGGTCCTGAGGCCTGGCTGCATTTCTGACTCCCAAGGTTGCTGCTTACCCAACCCTTCTGAGGTCCTATGAGCCAGGAACTTCTTCTTTGGCCCAAGCTATTTCAAGCTGCCAAGGGTAACAAAAAGGGTCCTGACCACAGCACACTAATATATAACTGATTAAAAAAGAAAGGGATGCTAAGGAAGCGGAGATGATAAATATTTATTGACGCTCACCCGGTGCCAGGCACTGTGCTAAGGACTCTACTTGCGTACGTTATCTCATTTGTTGCTCACAGCCACAGTATGTGGTGGGTACCATATTTATTCCCACTTTGTAGATGTGAAAGCTGAGTCTCAGACACCCAAAGGAATCTTCCCAAGGCCACACAATTAGTTTGGCGGGTGTCACTGCTGGCTCCCTAAGCCCTTCTATCCCAGGTGATTAAGCTAAGCCAATTAATGTATAGTACCCTCCCACTGAATGTTAGTAGACCAGGAATAGGAGTACGTCCTACACTGGCCCAATGAAACTGGAGGGAAGGACTCGTATTCCATGGCTGGGTTTTCTGCCTTTCCTGCTTCAAGGAAAGCTGATGTTAAGTTCAAGAGGAAGCTGATGTTAAAATCGGTATAATGGTAGAGTGGTCAGATAAAATATAGGATGCCCAGCTCAATGTGAATTTCAGATAAATAATCAATAATGTTTTAGCATAAGTATGTCGCGAATATTGCATGGTACATACTCTTACACTACAAAAGTATTCATTGTCTATCTGAAATTCAGATTCACCTGGGTATCCTGTATTTTTCTTTGCTAAGTGTGGTAGAGAGGAGAGAATGAGTACATGATGACAGTACGGCATCTGAGACCTGCACTACCTCTCAACTTGTGTTTATGCAAGGGCATCGATTCCTTTATTGATTAAGCAGTTTAGAATTTCTGTCACTTGCACCCCAGTCCGTCCTATGTCATCCATCCCAGGCAGGACGAATGCAGAGCAAGCTCACACCACCACACTAAATCCTAAAGGGACAGAAACTAAATGCCATATTAAAAGCTACAAAGCCAGAGCTTAGGACACTGAACTTGTTTTGTTTGTTTGTTTGTTTTTTAGAGCTGTAAGAATGCAGCTTGACAGACTTACTGGAATTCATCAGATTCTCTTCAGTCAGTGTAAATTTTTTATTATAAAGTCACGGAACGTGAATCCACTTACACTGTAAAACTCCTTCATGAATACTAACAAACTCTAAAACCGCAGCAAAGATGACAGCTCATAGCCACCAAAAACACAGAAACAAAAACATTAGCAATTCCACATTAAGGATCCCAATTTTTAAACATTTATGCTAACTTTCTGTGTCATTTTGTTTAGGAAGAAAACAAACAAACCATCAATTAGCTCCATAGAAAATTTTGACTTTAAATCAAACCTGGAGCATTACAAAATAATCAAATAAAATAGGAAAGGAGTGTGGGAGTGAGCAGAAGTGAATGACTGAAAGGATAGCCAGAGGACTAAGTTGTTATTTAAGGGTGAACGTCGTGTGTGTGTGTGTGTGTGTGTGTGTGTGTGTGTGTGTGTATGCGTGCGTGCGCGTATGTGCGCGTGTGCGTCTACTGTTTACTCAGCATCAAAAATCACAAGGTAATGAATCTAAGGAGTTTATATGCTGTGCCAGGTATATGATCAATGAACAAAAACAGGATGTTGTCTTAGCCTTTACAGCTACGAAGACAGCAAACAATTCCTGTGTCCTTATTTTCATCCACCAGTTCTGAAGCCCTGTTCTGGTGCAGAGCATTTCCCAAAACGTGGTACACACAGCACTAACATCACCATCATCCAGGCCCCCCTCAAGCCCGTAAAAGGCTGTAAGTCAGGGTATGTCAGTACAGAACAATTGTAAAGTTGAGCAAAGTGTTAAAACGCAATATATCTATATATATGCATGCAACTGGATTAAAAAATTTGATGTACAATATTCCTGGTCATAATGCTATAAAAGTATTAACTGTCCCTATATTGATCTATACATTTAACAAAACCCCAATCAAAATACCAATAGGTATGGGTTTGGGGGTGGTGGGAATCAGAGGAGGACTTGATAAAATATTTGCCAGTTATATCTAAAAAAAGAAACAAGAAACATCTGAAAAGAAAGAGCAAAGGGAAGGAGAATAGCCCAAACAGGTATTAAAAGTATTATAAACAAAAACAGAATAATGTGGTACAAACAGGACAATACAGGAAGCTCAGTGGAACAGAACAGAATGTCCAGAAAGACACACACACACACACACACACACACACACACACACACACACACACACACACACACACACGGATTTGTCCATTGCTAAAAGTGGACAACCAAAATCCGTGGGGAAAATGGATACTCAATAAACGATGTTGGTTACCATTTAGGAGAAAAGAACATAAATGGCTTATGAGTTTTAGTGAGATGGCTTTTAAAAGTCTGAAGCGGCAGGAGCTAAATAGCAGAAACGGCATCCATCCACAGAACAGTAAGCTAAAGTCCTCTAGCAGTGTGCTCTCAACTCGTGGTTTTCTAAAAGGCTTCCCAACAAGAAAGGGAGCACAGTCAACTGGTGTGCCTTCTGCCACCCTGCTAGACTTCACTGCGTTTCCTTCACCCAATCCTTAGGCCCTCTCTGTAGGCAGTATTTCTCTACCACCCGCTCCCCCCAGTAATACAAAATGATTCTGGGAAGTTAGAAGATTTCTCTACACATTTTGGGATTCCCTAATCCCCCAGTTGTTGTGAGGCATCAATACGAACATTCTGAGAGTTGTCAAAGATCAGGAATAAGTCTTACCTGTTTCCTCTTTTCAGGGGGAAGTGACGGATCTCCATCCTACAAAGAAACCAACGTTACATTTTATTTTTTAAAAATTAGATGTGTGTAGATTCAAGAAATTGAACCGAACTATGAACTAAATTCAGACCCTCCCCTCTCCCGCCCCCTGCAACCAACAATGTGCTGAACCAAACTCAAATATACTTAAAAAATTTTAAACTATAAACTGAACCAGAGTTATTTTGGGAAAACCTCTAAGGAATCACTTCCAATTAGGACCAATCTATATATTTTCTAAACCTATGTGAGCCAAATAAATAAACTGGATTTATCAAAATTACTTTTGAGCAGAGCCTAAACAGAAATAGTATTTCATTTGGTTTGAGTTGAGCTCCTCTTTTAAATAGATCCAAAGGAAAAGTAATGGACACATACAATGCACACACATACTTGAGTTTTCTCTATGGGCTGAACAATTTGGGGGGTGGGGATAGGATATGCTCAAAATAAAAGAAAATTAACTGAGAACTTCTAGTCCTATCAGACTTTTTGTCTTAAAAGGATTCAATTCCTCTCCCTCGTGTGCCATCTGGGAATACACAAATATGTCAGGTGAATGATAAACGCTCAGGAAATAGTACTTCTCTATCTGATGCTGTCCACATATAAGTCAACATTATTTTAACCTCAGGAATCTTTCTACTGTACTTCTGTTCCAGGACAGTTCAATGACCCCAGCACAGACAGTTAAATGTAAGCAATAGTGTCAGCACTTAAAAAAGAGATGGCATCAGTGAGAAAAAAATAAGTGAGAATGTAAAATAGCACTATGCAGTTGGTATCCTCCATTTCAGTAAAATCTGCATCCTTAAAAATCTTGCCATATGAAAACTAGAGAAAATCTAATTGCCCAGGGAAGGGAAAGGTTTAAAAATTATGGAAATATTACTATGCATTGTTTTAAAAAATGAGTTAAATCTGTATATATGGCCTAGAGAGATGTCCAAAATAAAGTGCTGAGCGAAAAGAGCAAGTTTTAGAACAACATTTATATAAAGCTGTCCAATGGAACTCTCTGCAATGAGGGACATGTCCTACAGCTAACTGTCCAATATAGCAGCCACCATGGAAATGTTCTATATCAACACAATCCCATACGGTAGCCACCAGCCCCCCATGGCGATTGAGGGCATGAGATGTGATAAGTGAGACAGTTTTCAATTTTATTTAATTCTAATTAATTCAAAATGAAATTTAAATAACCACATGCAGCTAGTGGCTTCTGTATTAGTGCAGATTTATAACACAAATCCTCTTTAAACAAAAAACCTCCATACAGTTTTAAGTAAATAGGCACACACAGACACATTCAGATGTATGTGTAAGTTCATGGGCGCCAGAGCAAGCATCCGGAAGCGTGTACTTATCAACTAGCAAGTGGGACTGGATCGTGGAGGAAGTAGGGTGATGACTTTCACGTCTTAATTTTTCCACTTTGGAACTCTTTGTGACGTAATACGTACAATCAGCTCACGGTACTTCTTCTTTAGGGACTGGTGGCGCTCTCGAAGCTGATTGGCCATGAGTTTGTACTGGTCCCTTTCCTGCTGGCATGTGTCCAGCTCCTTGGAAAGGATCAGCAGGGCTTCCTTCTTACTCTCCAGCTTTCTTTTACACACCAGGTACTGCAGAACAAACACATGCAGGCGACTGCTCAGAACCATCAACAGGCCTCCCTCCTTTCACCCGCGCTGGGGTTCACACACGCTGCAGAGTCGGTTTTGTTGCCTTTTTTGTTTTCAGAGATTGTATACCCAGAATCATTTGTCAGTCAATGACATGTGAGCCTGAAGGCTGCTACTGTACTTGACATAGACCCCTCATGACAGAACCGAAACCTTGGACATTCATGAACTTTGGCCAACCGAGACAGGAAAAATAATTGATAAATAAGTTAAAAAGCAGAAACCTTTTTAACAATTACACAGATAGCTAAATAAATAGATAGTTGGACCCAAAATTTTATTTAAAAAAGGATTTAGATATCCAGGTAAGATGATGTAAAGTTCAATTAAAATTTTACCAAATGATATAACACGGAAAGATTTAATAAAAATTGTATACATTACTAACAATTATCTCTTGGGAGCAAAATTATGTGCATTTTTAAAAAATTCTTTATACTTTTCTGTGTTTTCTAAATGTTATAGAACACACTTACATGGCTTCTATAATTTAAAAAAGTACAAAAAATGTAATGAAAGATAATTTAATTGAACCATAAATTACAGCAATAGATTGTACCTGCCCATGCAACCCAGCAGACATTTTCTCACCTGAGAACTTTTGTTCAATAAATTCGGTCAGAGGTGTGCACCTTCTCCTATGATTCCAATGCAGACACCCACCACCCAGAGACCAATTTTATGGGCTAAGTATTTTAGTCACACTTTGAATTATCCCCCCAAAGTCGGGTGTATCTTGCTGGAATTCTTCCTCAGAGTTGCGGGATATCTTCGTCCCTCCATCTCCCCACTCCCCACACTGTGACCGACCCTCGCCTGACAATCACCCACCACCTGGACCAGTGTGAGCCCGACTGGGATTCTGTCCTTTTATTGGATCTATAGCACCGTCTGGTGTTATTCACATATGTGAAATGTGGAACTAAATACCTTTTGCATTTGCCCCGTAAAAGACCAAATTCAGAGCATTCATGAAAACAATTTATAGTTTCATTATACACTCTGACATGAGCACTTTGTCATTATGGATGCTCACACAAAGCAGAGAGAAGACCAGCACTCCCATACCATTTGAGTCAATGCTCTTTTATGGACAAAAAGCATTACTCATATATAGTGCTTGCTTGGAACTGACTTTGTTAAGTTCAATTTCAAATAAATGAAAGGGGAAAAAGAGAGTTTTGTGCATTAGCACATTTTTTTTCCTTAAAAAAGAAAAGTAATTGCTTAGCTTCAAAAACAAAGGGGAAAGAAAAGCCATTCTGAGATGGATTTGAGTTCTAAGAGAGGACACTTCCACCTTGGATGAATCTTATTCCTGGCAATAATGAGGTTGGAATCCTGCCTTAAAACATCCTGGATTGTAAGACTTTGACATCGTCTTCGTGGAGGCAAACGGTTCTGTTGCCACAGTGATTTCTCAAGAGTAAAATCCCCAATGAGTAAATATCAGAGGAGAGTAGTCCCCAAACCTGAACTGCCATGTCCTAAGGGAGGTATTGAGATTTCACAGGAAAAAATACCATTTACACACAGTTTAACAGAGCTGCCCTTGTGCCTTCAGTTCTTTGCCTGTGATCAGCAGCCTCGGTTGGCAGTGCTATTAGCACTGGTGGCACAAAACCAGTCACCTTTGTCCCTTCAATGTATCAGATCCAAATCTAAGGCCTCAAAAATATTCCACGTCTTCCAACTTTGGGGAGGAAAATCGCAATAGTGTGGAGACGTTGTACAGTATAGCAGACAAGATTAGAGTCACGTCCAGTCTACTGAAGGGGACCAGGTAAGGGTCACCACTTATTGGCAAAGTAGAATTCAGGTTCCCTGACCTTGAACTGCGATCTCTTACGGTCCAAGAGAGAAGCCGTTTCTCTCCCAAGGCATGGTCCAAACAGGGCCTTGGAAGCTGTTTAAAGGGCAGTGAGGCCTCCATTCCCTCTGGGTCTAAGACACCTGGTAGGTGAACAGGCACAGAGTCCTCTGCTAAGACCCAGTGGCCTGGAATTTGAGGGGCAGCATCACTGCTCTTCGGCTCTCCTTAGGGCATGGAAAACAGGACAATTATGAGCTCCATCAAAGGGCAAGACTGATTCTGTATAGAAGATGAAGCCACACCGAGAAAAGGGCGGTCTTCAGAAAGCCACTGCTGGACTGCTCTTTCTTTTGCTTAGTATGGTCTGGAACAGTGAATTTCAAAAATGTTATTCTACATCATTTATTTTTATCAGCAGAACAAACCTTAGGCTGAAGCCTCATTTATCAGCAGCTCAAAGGGGTGCTGCTCTGGCTGAAGATGGGACACCTCCCCTGTAGTCCTGCCACCCTCGCGTGGCAGCATCAACAAGGAGCCCTGCTCTACATCACCCTGGGATGCTTGTGAAAATGCATATTCCTGGGTCCCAGCTCAGACTACTCACCCTCAGCTCACCCCCATGCTGCCTGAATCATGAATCTCTGGTGGCCGGCTCAGAAATCTGCAGTTAGCACATGGCACAGGTGATTCTTACTCCATCTATACTTTGAAAACCCAAGCACTGGAGGCCTCCAGCTTCATGGTGTCTCAAAAGTTAGAAACAATTAAAATAGTCTGGAGGGACTGATAGGCCAGCGGCAGCTCAGAAGCTCAGGGCAAGGCTCCGTCTCAGAGCCATTCCAGGGTTGTCGGAGCCACCTTTTATAGCACAGAGGGGTTCTAAACAAGTACAAGTACAAGCACAGACTACATTTTACCATCTGGCCAAAGGGCCTAAACATGCAGAGTCTCATTAAAATATCAATAGAAACTCTGGGATGTGTGTGGGAGTGGTACCAGAGAAGGGGATGGAATTTCTTGTTATGATTCTAAAATGGTGACAGTTTAGTCCCTGTGGTGGCAACTGCTAAATTGTCTCATTTTCTATCCCTCCAATTGGAAACAAACAAGCAAAAAACTGGAAAGAGAGAAAAAGGTGTTGAAGATCCTTCTCCGTTGGCAGCTCTGGACAACCAGCACATGCATGGACTCAGCCTCAGCCTTAGAAAGGACCAGAAATAGAACAGAAAGCGAGACAAGCCAAGTCACTGTGCTTGGGACGTTTCCGCTTCTAAAGGAGGATGAATAAGTGTAGACGATGGAGGGGGTGGACAGCAGAAAATCACCAGGCAGAGTCGGGAAGCCTCTGTCCAGATGTAAGTCTAGCAATGGGCTAATCATGAACCACTGGGACCCTGGGAAAACCACGGAACGCAAGGAACAAAACAAAGTCACACTGCCTGGGCCTCAGTTTCCACACTTGGAAAATGAGTGGGGTTCCCAGAGTGCCCTCCAACTTGAGGAACCCATGATTTTAACATCCCATCCAATATCACTGGGGTGCTGGGGAGAACACTGGGGGGAGGGGCTCCAGGCCAGGAGGTATGACTCACTTTAAGCACCTAGAAATTGCTTCCTCTGCCTTGTCTAGGGCAGAGCCAGCTCAATGATTTCCAAAGATCACCTGCAACAGTGGCAGTTCCCTAATCTCCAGACAGCTGCGGTTTCAGGACAGCCACTTGGTTGGAAAGGGTGCTGGGGCTGAAGCTGTGTTTGCAATAACAATTTACAATAGAGTGAGAAAAGGCTAAATGTCTGAGTGGTCAACATTAGTGCCTCTCTCCAGTATTTCTAGTTCTCCTTTCCTTGCAGGCGCTCGGAAGGATTATTCTTCCCCGTTGCTTTGGAGTAAGGCAGAGCCATGTATCTTGCTTTATCCAACAGAGAGGGACTGGAAGGAACATGAGTCACTTCCAGGGTAGAAGCTCCCAAGAGTCAAGGTATGAACTACCAGCAGAACCTGGATCATGGAACCAGCACAGCAGACAACTGCCCTGAAGAGTCATTTGGGTCCACAGAGAAATTTGTGTGATCCAGAAATAAACTTTTGTAGTGTTAAGGTACAAAGATTTTGGGGGTGTTTGTTATCAGAGCATAACTTAGCCCATCCTGACTAATACAGTCCATAGCAAAGTGTAAGGGTAGGGAGGCTGATAGAGATCATATCTGCCCCTGCTCTGTGCTTCTATTGAGTTACCACAATGATGAAGAGGATTAATATTATCACTATTATTATTACTAACAAAAATGAAAGTTGTATGGCAAATGCTTTCCATGTATAATCTCCTTTAATCCTCACAAAACCATAATGGGGTTACTGTGTTATTATCATGTACATTTTCTAAATGAGAAAGTGAGACTGAAGGAGTTTATGTAATATGCCAAGGGTTTGGCAGAGCTAGAATTCGAACCCAGGTTTTTGTACAGCCAAGCCTGTGGAACCCCAATTCCTGACAAACCAAGCACTCAGTGAAAAAGCAATCAGAATATTCATGGAATTGGTTACTACATCTAGTTGGTATTTTCAGCATAGGGAAGCTAAGAAAAGGGAATTTAAAATTTGGCTACTTTTTATACCTAGAATCTCTTGACCCACCCCCTTCTAAAACTAGATACAAGGGCTGAAGGAAGAAGAAAAAATAAAGAATCCAGGAGCATCTCTCCCCTCTGCTCCTCCTGAGGGAGCCAAGTAGAGGCAACAAGGTTTCCATCCACTTAAATGACATGGGATAAAACTAGAGGCTGTTTTCTCAAAAGCAGCTTGGTCCTAACAATTTTCTATAAGCTGTAGTTGCTCTCAATCATTCATTCAACAAATATTTTCTGGGTGCTTTCTATGTGTTAGGCACTGAGCCAAGCATTTGGTCTCCTAAAGGGATAAATGGTCCTGGGGATTTTGAAATGGAAAAACATGATACTTGGATAACAAAATATAATTTCCACAATTCCTTATGGGTTTTTCTGAAACCCCCAAAGTTTTGAAAACTGAAAATGTGTTCGCATCCCGTTAGTGACCTCAGCCTATGTGAGGGTTTTTATTGTCTTTATGCCACTGATTGTGCCTTTTATTTGAAAGTCACCCTTGCAAATCTCTGTATAGTCTCAAAGACATACTGGTGACCAAAATCAAATCTTTCGCAAATAGCAATCGTCCAAAACCTAAGAATTTATTAGATTTTGACTTCCTCATGTAGGCCAGGAAAAACCAAAAGTGTGTTACATGCAGTAAACGTTCAAGCTGCCACAGTGCTTACGTGCCTATTCCCATCACCTCACAATGTCTTTATTCTTGAGAATTAGCATGAATGCTGGAGTGGAAAAAAAACCTCCCAGATACCCCAAGTGACTTGCCCAATTGCAAAGAACAAGGTTCCCAGCTGCCAGCATCTTCCATAATAGTGTCTTCCAAACTGTGGGTCACGATACATTAGTCTGGGTAGTGAAATCAATTCAGTTGCAACCCTCATTTTCTTTAAAACAAAAAAAAGAACAGAAAATAGCGTGAATCCCATGCAGTAAAGGTAAGCATTGCTTCCTGAAACTTTTCTTTTTGCATATGTGTATACAAATAAACATACATATATGCATGTTTTCACACATTTATGGTGGACTGCCATTTCAAAAGTTTGGAAATGACTCTTCTATAATAAGCCACTTTGCACATTTATTCATTCATTCAACAAATAGTTAGTAAAAGGCACCAGGAGAGGCAAGATTGGGGCTGGGGGGTAGGTATTGGGCAGGAAAGAAAAGCTACACAGAGGAGATGATGCTTGCAATGAGTTTTGAGAGATGAGTAGGTATAAAAGGCACCCGAATGGAAGCCATTATGTAATAGAAATAATTAACCAGTTCTTTGCGATTGAAGCACAATTCTGATTAATTAATACCTGCTCTGCCCACCTTACTGAGATTGCCACGAGCTTGAAATTCAACGCACTATGCTAAAATTTGGCTTTGGAAATGTTCTCAAAATTAAAGGCATTATTTTTACAGCAGTTAAAACTTACAAAACATTTTCCCAAAGACTCTCTCGTTCGATAGCCAACACTATATGACAAGTGTGACAAAAACTGCTTTGCCGGGGCTTCCCTGGTGGCGCAGTGGTTGAGAGTCCGCCTGCCGATGGAGGGGACACGGGTTCGTGTTCCGGTCCGGGTAGATCCCACATGCCGCGGAGCGGCTGGGCCCGTGAGCCATGGCCGCTGAGCCTGCGCGTCCGGAGCCTGTGCTCCACAACGGGAGAGGCCACAACAGTGAGAGGCCCGCATACCGAAAAAAAACAAAACAAAAAAACTGCTTTGCCCATTTTACAGACAAGATAGCTGAGACTGTCTTTCCCAGAGTCACAAAGCTAACAACTGTCAGCTCAAACTAGGGCTCTTAACTGCAAATTCCAGGCTGTTTTTAGTATTCTATATCAGTACCAATTAAATTATTAGCAATTCCACAAATTACCACTCTTGGGTCAAACTCTATTTTTAACAAGACACTCTAGGAGATAATTGTGTAACTGAAAGCAATGCATTTTAATTCATAGTATTTTGAGACCCTGTTTGGAAGACAGGCAGCCCTCCTGGGGCCTTTTCAATCATATTCCATGCGGAGTGGCTGAGGAGATACAGGCTACCTAGAGTCCTGCTCAGTGGTCAGCCAACTCCACGTCCCAAGTGCTCTGGCTAGCCGAGTGTCGGCTGATGGGCAGTTCACCACGCTGGGGTCTTCATCAGCTGAATCACGGGCATGAGACACTTTATTTTTCAAAGAGCACTTGAACTCATAATTGTCTAAGTTGTGACTCAGGCCCTAGCCCTCTTGGCTAACTCGAATTCTACCCCTGCCCAGCCCTGCAACAAGGTGATCTCATACGGTCCAATGACTTTCACTCTCATCTCTGTGCTGATTTCACCCAAACTGATATCACAGCTCAGACCTCTCATCTGTACTTCTTGCTCTGCTATCCAATGTGTAACTCTATCTGAACATCTCAGAGGCATCTTAAACTGAACCCTTGATATTCCCTCGGACCTGCCCCGCCCCGAAACTTCCCTCTTGGTAAATAAATGGGACAAACCATATATGGTTTTCCATGAAAACCTTGGAATCATCCTTGCCTCTTCTCTTTGCCAGCCCTCATTTAATTCATCAGCAAATCCTATGGGCACAACCTTCACAAGACATATTGGATTCAAATACTTCTCACCCACTTCTACCACTGTCACCCTCCTTCAAGCCACCATTATCTCTTGATTGGACTGTGGCCTTAGCCTCCTATTTCTACCTCCTGCTTCTACACACCTACAGTCTATTTTCCAAGTAGTGACAAGAAAGATGCTTTTCAAATGATGGCAACATGTGGTAGCTCAAAATCCCCCATGGCCTCCCATCACCTTTAAAGCAAAATCCAAAGTCCTTCCACTCCCCCTTGCTCACTGCTCTCCACCCTCACTAGCCTCCTTGCTAGCTTTGACCACATCAAGCCAATTCCAACCTCAGGACCTTTGCACTGCCCTCTGCTTAGATTGTGTGGCTTCCTCCCTGGATTCATTCAAATCTCTGTTGTAATGTCTCCTTCTCAGGAAGCTCTGCCACCACGCAGACTCTCAATCCCCTTATACGGTGTTACCTTCCTTCATAGCACTTATTACTTGACCTTGAGTTACATAACTAATTATTGATTTACTTTCAACATGTCCCGCCCCATGGCAGCAAGAATTGTGCTGTTTCATTCCAGATCCCCAGTGCTGAAAACAGCACATAGTGCATAGCTGGTGAATGAGAAAATTCAGTCTTACTATATCTTCAACATACCTGTGACACACGTGGTATGGTACCCATTTTACAGATTCTCAAACTCACAGCTAGTGAAGACCTCAGGAATGATCTAAGTCAGGGCCCTCACTCTACAGATGAGGAAACTGGGACTCAGAATGGTGAACGGACTTATCCAAGGCTGGCTAGTAGGCCCCAGAGTTAAAACCTAAACTGAGGATACTTCTCATTCCAAGTTCAGCACAATTTTCACATTACCAAGTTGAGGTACACATTCTTGGCTGGGGAGACATAAATGTCTATAAACTTACAATGGTACCTGGTACTTTTTTATAGTCATAATAATTATTACAATAAAATAGATAATAATAGATGATAGTAAGTGGCCAAATCATCATTCATGAATACTTACTAACTATAGTATGTTAAATTCTATAAAGAGATGAAAACAAAGCTCCCAGAACACAGAGAAACGCAGTTTAGAGTGCTGGTTGGGAGCCTGGCAGAAAGAGCTGGAATGCCGGAGTTCAAATCTTGGCTTTGCCACTCACTAGCTATCAATTACTTAGCCTCTCCATGCCTCAGTTTCCCCATTTATTAAATGGGTACAATTATAGTATCTTCACAGGGCAGATGTGAGCACTAAAATAATTTGCATATGTAAAACATTTAAAATAGTTAAGTGCTGTATCCACATTCATTGTTATTACTACTATTTTTATCAGGAGGCAAGTGATCATAGCTTGGCAAAGAAGGTACTCAAAGAGTTGGAGCAAGATGTGAACATTTGAAATGGATTCCGAAGAATAGGTAGAAGGATGTGTTTTGTTTGGGGCTAGACGGAGTTGTGACAGGTAGTGGTGATGAGAAAACAATACTCCTGGCAGGGAAAGAGCCACAGCAAAGCACAAAGGTGAGAAGTAGGAAGACATATTGTCAGAACAGCAAGCAACGAGCAACGCGCTGGGCTGGCTTCGGTGGAGGGGTGGGAATAAAAGCTGTGTGAGATAAAGCTAGAAGGAGAGATAGATGGTGGCCGGGTCAGAAAGGGCCTGGAAGTGTTGCTGAGGAGTACAGATTTTATTCTGTCAGCAAGCAGGAGCCCCGAGGGTTTCTGAATAGGGGAGTGACGTTAAGAATCCTTTTAGGAAGACAGTTTCGTCCTGACATCATGTGGTGTAAATTATCTTGGACTATACAGCTTGGGTAGAATTGGTTGCCAAGCTCACAAGGGGAGGGAAAGGATTTGAGGTTCAGGGTCCCCCGTGTAGACACAACTCTGGATCCTGCGTTTTGATCCAAACTCTCAGGCCTACAAAGAACACGCTGGCTTTGCTGTTTCTTAATGCGGGGTCTGCTATCAACTTGTCTAATGCAATATTGATAGGCAGGGTACTACCCAGGCAACCAGATGCACTCATGGGTTTAGCCTCAGCCTCAGCCTCAGCCGCTGGTATCAGAATCACATCAGTGGGCGAGTGGGTGCCCAACGACACTCCAAAGAGCTGAGCTGAACAGGCAAATGCAGCACTTTTTGGTCACTCGGGTGGGACCGAGGGATACACACTGGCTTCTCCTTAGGCCTCCATTTTTGCTCTACAGTTAAGGTATAATTCAGCTTGTCAAGTTCATGCGTAGTGTACAGACCAGGGATACTTGCTCTCTTCTCTACCCCGGAAAAGGAGGGTTTTTTTTCAGGAGAGGGGAGGGAGAAAACAAATTAGTATTTTTTTGAATGTCTTCTACGTGCTAGACACTGTTAGGAGTAATAATAATGAGAAGACGACCTTTATTTGATTATAAGAGTAAGTGGAGCAGCCACTATTTAGTGAACATTACTATTTTCCAAATTGTGCCAAATGCTCTATTTGAAACATCCTATTTAACCCTGTGAAATAGGTTGTTTGATTAGCCCCATTTTGAGCTGAGGAAACTGAAGCTCTCAAAGAGGTCAATTTATCCTTCATCATGAAGGTAATAAGTAGCAGAGCAGACTGTTCTCTGCATATACCTGTTAGGATCCTTTGGTTGTGGGCAACAGTAACTCACACTCTCTCACAGGAACATGTTGGAAGGATACTGGAACTCACAGAATTGGCAGGAAGACAGAGAAGTAGACCTAGAAACAGGTAGGCACAGAGGTGACTCTGGAGGCAGGACCAGGAACCACCAGGTCTCAGTGCAAGAAAGCTTGGGTTAGAGGCTACTGAATGGGGTAGAGATGAACTCCGTTATGTTTCAGATTCCTTGTCTCTCTGCTCAAGTGTTTCTCCAACTGGCCTAATGCTGATCACGTGTCATCCTTTGCCTGGGGGACAGGACACCTAGACTGTATCCCTCCAACCTGTCCCTCCAGATTATACCCAGTGGTAATACCACCCAAATTGGGGTGCTGTTGAGAAAGACAAATGAATGCTGGGAAGTGAGAAAACAGCAAATGTTCACCACAATAGCCTAGTGTTGGGCTGCTCCCCGCAGGCCCATAAGACCAAAGAAAGAACCCGGAGTCAGCAACAGAGACATCAGTGGTTTAATGGATGCAGGAGCTTACACATCTGAAGCAAGGTCCTGGAGCGACACCCTGTGCGCAGCAGCTGGCAGGCAGGACTTGGCGGCAGGCTTCGCTCCGAGGGGGAAGGGGGAGATTGCCAGTTACAGGGGGAACTGATGTCAGGTTGGCTCATCAGTTACCAGGGAAACCAGCAGAGGAGCACATCCCTCACCACTCCTTTGATAACAACAATCACTGGCTGGGACCTGGGGCAAGTATGTAGGAAGGTCAGTCCTGTGAGGAGGGTGTAGGTGAAGCAGGCACTGGTTGGGCAGGGGGACACACAGAGAGCAAGAGAACAGCCATCTTGAGTGGCCTGACCCTACACCTAGGGAGATCCATCCTATTGAGCTTATTTCTCAACCTTGCTAAGGTTCCCCTTCCAGTGCTTCACGAATAAAGGTTGGAAAAGAAATGGTGGGCATTTAGGGAAGTCCCTGGTGGCCCAGTGGTTAGGACTCGGCACTCTTGACTGCCGAGGGCCCGGGTTCAATTCCTGGTCAGGGAACTCAGATCCTGCAAGCCTCGTGGCGACCAAAAAAAAACAAAAAATGGTGAGCATTTAATAGCAACTTTTATTTGAACTAACCTCTGAGCCTCTACTCCTCATTCACAGAAACACATATACAGTGGTGAAGTTTACATGGCTCCAGTGGGGTATATAAACCTAGCAATTGGAGAAAGGAAAAAAAAAAACACCACACCACCAAGTACAATGGGTAATCAGTGAAACATGAATGGAATAAACTTGGTAAAATATGCCCAGTTTTTGGCATGTATACTAGATATCATGAAATGTTTTTATTACCCTCTCAAAAACAGATTTCTTTTGAATTGCATTTCAATTATATTTTTAAAGCAGAGCTTATAGCTCGTTTGTTGATGTTAATTCATGCCCACGTGCAAACACCTGAAGGTAGGCCTTGTGCTTCTCAAGAACCCAAACCCACCGTTTTCACCACTGAGTGGCTTTTATCTACCCATTTACTGTTACCTGCAATAAAGCAAGTCATAATGGCTACAAGGAAGATCATAATAATTAAATGACTATCTGACATACTACATTACTATTTGGATGGCTTTACAACCAGATAACGGCTGGGAGAGATGAAGGTAGCCTGGGCATCAGGGAGGGGACCTCTCCGCCAAGTGACCCTCTCTGTCAAACAGTGACTCATGGTCCTTGGCAGCTTTTACTGATGGGATCAGGCTAGCTCTCATTAACTGCTGCAAGAACATGGCTTGCTAATCCAGACAGGCTTCTCAGCGTGATGATAAACACATGTGGCTGAAGGGTTCCTGTTCAGGAATAATTTAGAAACTTCTCAACAGCACACTCACTCTTAGTCTGAGAGGTATTTCCTCCCCTGGTCCCCCTCTGCTTTCTACTGTTACTCTCCTCTTCCTACCTATCCTCTCTCCCCCATTCAGGGATACCTCCTCCCCCATCCAATAAGTAGCACCAGGTAAACAGTATTCAACAATCAACAGGCCTTCTCCAACCTCAAAAAGCTACTCCCTCCATTCCTGGAACCCCTACTCTGTGCTGCTCAGTGATCACTAGCTGGGACCATCGTTTGTCTGCCTACCTGTCTAGTCCAGGTACCAGTCCCTTTGAAAACCGTAGCTGGGACCTGCCACTCTTCTTTAAAAATATCTCCATTAAGGAGAGTGGCAAACAAGAGCCCTCAATGTCTGGCTGAAATCCAGTTCCCTGACTTTTCCCGCCCACTATGTTTCTATCAAGGCCCACTTACTGCTACCCCAAACTCGCTCTCCCTAACCTCTCTCTTTTCAGGGTCAGCTCCTGGACCCAGCTCACAAGTCCCTGACTGGGAAGCCCTCTGCCATCCCCAGGCAGAGTAAGAGCTTACTCCTGGTGGCCACACGGCATTCTGGGTACACCCTGATTAGAGTATCACATGCTGCATCACTGTCACCTGCCCACCCCGCTGCCTCCCCAGACTGGGGTCTCCTTGCAGCCAGAGTCCAACTCATTCACCTTTGCATCTCCAGAGCCAAGCACAGCTCCTGACCCAGATTGAATACCCACAAAATATTTGAGAAATAAATGAATTTCAGTTTCCATGAAACTGAAAAATATTTAAATACATATTATCTATAAATTTATTTATAGATATTTATAATATATATTTTTAGCAAGATAGCCATCAATTTTTATTAAGCTTAAATCTCTAAATCCCATTTTAGCACCACGTTTGGGGGAAAAAAGTCCAGTTTTATATAAACTCGATGTGTACGGAGAGGGCACAGGATAGCTCCTATAGAATTATCAAAATGGTGTTTGTATTTAACCTCATTTTTATCACTTCAAATGAGCACTTCCCTACATCATCTGGGCATATACTCCACCACCTTTATTCTTTGAAGTCTTGCAGAATCACTGTTCTAGATAGAATACAGGACTGTGACCTGCAGATACACGTGTGTATACTTAAAACTCCACCAGACCAAGTTTGGGCATCTACAGGGTACATGCCATTTGGGGCCTACCATACGCTGATGTCCACTTGGCTGAAGTCCTCCAGCTGCGGCGATCCCAGCCACGCACCGCTAACCCGCTGGTGCCTTCGTGCGAGTCTTTCCTGTCCATGCCTATCTCCTGTCTCCAACTGTACAGCAACCTGAGCATTACACAGCCTTCTTCTAAATCTGCATTCGCTTGTGAGACTTTCAGATAACATTTCAGCAATTTCAAGTTTGTAACCTAATGATTCTAATGCTCTTCTCTAAGAAGACTTTTTATTTTTCAAAATTTTTAAAAATTTTTTTATGATCTACCTTTGTCAGAGTCACCGTGGCAGTTTCCCCTCTCTGGTATTACTTTCGACTGGCAAACTTTGATTATTTGAATGCCCCGGGGGATATGCTGAGATTTAAGTTAAGTGAGATTTCAGGTAATTGGAAGAGTTTATAATGTGAACCATTGTAGCTGGGGGGTATGTGAAATTCACTGACAGTCTTGGTTAACTGCAGTCTTGAATAACCAAGGTTTGCCTGAATATCTCTTTCAACCTTTTCACTCCTGTTAGTTCTCCTTTCCTCCCTCTGCCTATTTCTCACTCTCCAAGGAGTGTATTCTTTTTCTTTTCAGGCCGATAAAGATGAGAAAGAAGCAAGGGAAGAAGATTGGGTTTCCTTATAGTTGGCCGGATGCGAGCTAGGAAACCCCTTCCCATTTGCTGAAGAGAGCATATGTTTTTAAAAAATCATCGCTTGCCTGGAGTGAATTTGCTCTCCCCCCTGTGCCAGGCTGATCCGACCTTGCCTCGGGCCGAGATGCTGAGGGTGGAGCATGCAACTCTGGTTCGTTTCAGAGACTGGGTGCTCAGGATGGAGCACAAAAATTCCCTGTGCATCTGAGGCTCTCCCCTTTCCATCCAGGTTGCCAAGAGCCTGGGATATGCTGGATGAAGGTGACAGCCCACATCACCAACCCTCACATATGCAATGACCCATTATAACATATAACAGTCACATATGGAATGTAATGATAGATTCGCTGGTTACGTCATTATATGATAATAATTCGATTCAGTTGCAGAGGCCTCCCCCTGTGGGCTGGGTGGCAGCAAAAAGCCAGCAAAGCATGGACAACATTTCGGTCAAACTGCCTTTCAAAGTTGTAAAAATGCTGTGGCTCTACTTCCCCTTGTCTCAAAAAAGAAATCATAAAAAACCCTAACATTCCCCAAGACGGCGCCCCCCTGCATATCTGTCGGCTCTTAACCTCTCAGCTCTGCCCCCAAACACCTGTGGCCGTATCGTCACTTTATATATGAGGTGCTGAGAGGACTAAGTGGTGGCGTTTGCAGAACTAGAACTGATTCCTGGACCATGCTTTAAGGAGAGGGAATTTGGGAGATACAGAGACAAAGGAGCCATTAATAGAAGCAACGTGGCACGTGGGATTTAGACTGAAATGTGGGTTTCACTGCCATCACCTACCACTGGGCCATGGGAAGCCCCGCACCCACTCTGAGCTTCAGTTTCCCCTTTTATAAATGATGATATCAACAACCACCATCATTTATGGAAGCTACTCAGTGCCCAACGATGATTCATCATTTCACATGTATAAATCATTAATCCTTATCACAACTCCAAAAGGTAGATGTCATTACCCACTTTTACACATACAGAATCTGAGGCTCTAAGAGGTTAAAAAAAAGGCGTGCAGCCTGTAAGTGACAAAGGTGGGATTTGAACACAGGCCTGCCCCATGTCCTTTCTGTTGCAGTGCACTACCTCTCTCACAGAAGAGTCTAAGGATTTTATAAGGCAATGCATGTTAAAAAAAAAAAAAAAAGCACTCAATAAAGTCTAAAGGCATCAATCTTATTAATTATCACAGTATCAAAAGAATCAAGAGAACTGTGTCTGCCCTATTCAAAGAAAGAAAACAATCTCCATTCCTAAGTTTGTCAGCAGACCTTGCCTCTCTGAAAAATATTTTCTCCCTGCTGGGATGAATAGCTCCATAAGAGGGCCAGAGTACTCAAGATGAAGAGTCAACTCAAGATGGTGCGTTTTGTGGGACTATTCCCTGGCTCCCTTCTCTCTGATGCTTGAGTCAGGTGCAGATGCTCTAAAGCAAGGAGGTGTTCCATCCCCGTCTGCCCCAGAAGGCAGTCATCTGCAAACTAGAGATCTTGAAATCAGCCATGCAAATCCATCACCATTTTAATTATCCAAGTAAATAGAGCTCTTACCACCATCTGCCAAGATTTCCACCAGTCGTGATCATTAAGGTCCCCCAGCAGTTCTTTCTGGATGAGAACCATGGAGTCATTGCTAAAGGGCCACTTGGGCCCAAATTTCCGCCTACAGGATGAAGGTGTCCCCAGCTGAAGCATGTGTCTCGGAGCTGTTTTTCCCCCTCTCTACACCTTGCTCATATTTTTCTGAAAGCCGTTAATTTGCTCCTTCAAAGTAACTTCATCTTTGTTGTTCTTACTTCCTTTCCACCAACTCCAGGGGGTACTGATGAGTGGGAAATTTTCCTCCACAAGAACAGTCAGCTCAGAACTCAGCCCCACAGCAAAAAGTGAGGTGGAGATTCATTCTGGAACACGGGTGGGTGTGCAATCCTGGTGATTCGAATCACCAGAGATTTCAGAGACCGGACTAAATTGTAAATGCTTCTTAAGACTCTGTCCAGGTCTGTTTCTCTGGCTGATAACTGTGCAAATGAGTTGATTATGTAAGTGAAAGGCTCCCGTGGGCGACCTGAGTTAATTATGGCTTTCAGGGAAAATAGCAAAATCCTCACTAGCTACAAATCACCAATGGGCCACAAGGCAGTATTGGGTATAACTGTACTTGCTTTCCTTGACAGTCAGTTGGTCCACCAACACCACTACCTCTGTCATCACCATTCCTCAGGATAGCATTTAAATGACAATAAAGTGATTACTCTTCTCCTAGTACAGAATTAAGACCTGACACTCAAAATATTCCTTGGGGAAGGACACAAAGACATCACTGATGCAGGTAATGTCAAAGTTTGGGCATTTCTCTTTCACTAAAGAAAATTCAGTGATAATCAGGATCACCACAGATAGCAGCAACAAATTGCTAATTGCTAAATATATGATCGGGCTGACCGCTCCAAAAGGCAATGACATTTCAGAGGCAGAGAGACCTAAAAGTATATGGAGGGCAGCGGATATGCTGAGTAAGACCCTGAGCTTGAGACCCAGATATGACCATGGAAGCGTCAGTCAAACACAGAGGGCAGACCCTCCTCTATCAGTGACGGTGTACCAGGCACTTTACACACATTAGCTCATTTGTCCTCACCATGAGACCCTACAAGGCAGGTACTGCTATGATCCCCTATATACATATAAAGTGCTGGTCAGTAAGATGGAAGCAGAAGTGTCCTTTGGGACTTCTGGGAAGTTTCCTTAAGGGAGAGGTCCCCAACCCCCATACCGGTCCGCACCTGTTAGGAACCTGACTGCAGAGCAGGAGGTGAGTGGTGGGCGAGCAAGCAAAGCTTCATCTGCTGCTACCCATCCTCCCCCCAACCCTGTCCGTGGAAAAACTGTCTTCCACGAAACCAGTCCCTGGTGCCAAAAAGGTTGGGGACTGCTGCCTTAAGGGGAGAGGTACACTCTTGCATGTCTTCCTCATCCTGAAATATATGGTCCACAAAATAGAAAACCTCACTCTTGGAATGGAGCAGCAGAGCAGAGAAATGGAAGGTGCCTGGATCCCTGACAAACAGTGAGCTGCCATATCAGCCCAAACTGTCTACCTCCAAATTTATTGTACATGTGTGCGTATGGCTGTTAGCATAACTGAGGCACTCTTGGGCCTTTAAAGTTTCTCCTGTCCTTTTGCTGACCCTACCCACGACTGTACTGTGCAGTAAGTCACTTCTCTGTCATCAAGGGCTTTGTATTGATAGTTAATAGATATTGTTTAATAATCATTAGGACCAGGTGGCCTCTACGCTCTGTTAGTCCCCAAACAATGATGAAAACCTTCACTGACGTATTCCTTGTGCCCACGAGACTAGTTACTCATTCATGAATCTTGACTTAGAAATGCACGTCCTGTTTCCCAGCACCTATCCCAATACCCCTTTAACTATAAAATTGTCCCCATGGCCCCTAGGCAGTGCAGGTGCATCTGTGAATGCTTCCAGATCATTGTCCCCTACCCCATCCCACCCTGTGAGTAAATTACCCTTTAATAAACTGATCCATTGACTGTATGGAATTGTTTGCCTCATTTTTTTTTTTTTTTGGTCTCCCGATGCATTCTCAATTCAGTGGGCACTTTTTGTTCCCTCTGACCTTCAACAATGTGAGTGAGAAATACAGATAATTCTATCTTATTTAAAACACTATTATTTCTATTACATTAAAATTAATCCTAAATAATATACTGATATGCCAAACAACTGATATTGAGGAAATTTCAGAAGGAAATTAATAAAACAATCCCATTTACAATCTCATCAAAACTAATAAAATACCTGGGAATAAATCTAAATAAGGAGGTAAAAAACCTGTACTTGGAAACCTGTAAGACACTGATGAAAGAAACTGGAGACAACACAAATGGATGGAAAGATAGACCGTGTTCATGGATTGGAAGAATTAACACTGTTAAAATGACTATACTACCCAAAGCAATCTACAGATTCAATGCAAGCCCTACCAAAATACTAATGGCATTTTTCACAGAACTAGGACAATTCTAAAATTTGTATGGAAACACAAAAGACCCTGAATAGCCAAAACAATCTTGAGAAAGAACAAAGGTGATTTCAAACTATAGTACAGGACTTCCCTGGTGGTGCAGTGGTTGAGAGTCCGCCTGCCGATGCAGGGGACACGGGTTCGTGCCCCGGTCCAGGAAGATCCCACATGCCGCGGAGCGGCTAGGCCCGTGAGCCATGGCCGCTGAGCCTGCGCGTCCAGAGCCTGTGCTCCGCAACGGGAGAGGCCACAACAGTGAGAGGCCCGCGTAATGCAAAAAAACAAAAAACAAAAAAAAAACTATAGTACAAAGCTACATCATCAAAACTATATGGTACTGGCACAAAAACAGACACATAGGTCAATGGAACAGAATAGACAGCCCAGAAATGAACCCACACTTATATGGGCAGTTAATCTATAATAAAGGAGGCAAGAATTTACAATGGAGAAAAGACAGCCTGTTCAATAAAGGGTGTTGGGGAAACTGGACAACTACATGCAAAAGAATCAAACTGGACTACTTCCTCTCACCATATGCAAAATAAATTCAAAATGGATTAAAGACTTAAGTATAAGACCTGAAACCACAACACTTCTAGAAGAAAACATAGGCAGTACTCACTCTTGGAATGGAGTGATAGAGTAGAGAGACAGAAGGTGCCTGGATCCCTGACAAATGGTAACCCCCATATCACGTATCTATATTTTCCAAATCTGGCGTGGAGGGGTGCAGTGAACTCAGATTACTTGGATATTTAAAGTTACATCCACCACGACACAAGGTTTTATCATCTCTAGGCATCAATAATACCTTCAGCCACTCAGTTTTCTTCCCCAACCTTTCCTCCTTCACAGATTCAGGTCATCAAGGGCAGGGACTCACTGCTGCGATGAGGACACTCTGTGATGGGGGTGAACAGGCAGGGGTGGAAGGCTGGAGTCCCTCACTTCCACGGAGCCGGTGCTTGGACAGGGCTGGGTCACCTGGCACACCTGCCTTCCACCCACAGCACAGAGGTGGTGTCCTGCCCATCATTCAGGATGTGGTTATGACTGCAGGTCTCCTGACACCACTTTTGCTCAACTTCCAACTGAAATTGAAGTCATGGCAGGAGTCTGGAACCAGACCCCAAAAGGCTCTTTTTCAGCTCAGGTTTTTAGGCTTAGAGCTAGGTCAGCGGACGTGAGTGTACAGAGGGTCTGAACCCAAGGCTCCCAGAAGGAAAACCTTCTAACCTTCAAGTTTAAAAGCCTAGCTCCACACACTTTCTTCTTTTTGAGTGACCATAAAAAAGGACTCTGAATTTCTGAATATTTCATAAACACTCTGAATTTCCATCTCTTCATCTATAAAGACACTACCCCCTGCTCATTCTAACTGGTAAAGTAGTTATAAGAAATTGATTAAGGAATACAGAGGAAGGTGACAACATCGTGTTGCATTTTGTACCCCAACTTTTAGCAAAGTGCCTGGGACATAGTTAATCATCTTAAATATCAGTGGAGGGAAGACAAATGTAAGGAATTATTTTTATTTGTTACTGCTCATGATGAGAAGATGGCCATAGGGACCAAAAAAAAAAAAATAATCGCACAATTTCTTTGCATGAGAGTCAACCATGGGTGGCAAATAACCTTGGAACAAACTTAAATTCTAGTCCAGAGCAGAGTTAAAGGCTGGCATCTGTTCAGACACACTATAGTACAGGTCAGAGTCCATTACAGAAAGTAGCTCTTTATAACCAAACGATTTCCCACCCGCAGCTTCTGCCTGACTCTTTTCAAGCAATATAGCTAATAGAATAAAATTCCAGTTTGGAAGAAAGGAAGGAAAAGAAGGGAAGGTGGGAGGGAGAGTGGGAGGGACTTGACTTCTAGTAAATTCATAAATCCCTTAGAGCTTATTAAAAGGAGATTTGACTTACTACCTTTAAAAGATCACAATCTATATTTTGAGAGTCAGAAGGCCTATAAGATCAAATGGGGATAAGGAGACTTGGGGGAGAAAAAGAGATAAGAATATTGTTCTGCCAAAAAAAAAAAAGAGATGTCCTTGTTTTAATTCAGCAGTTTTTCAATTCAAGTATTAGCTGAGAATCCAGTGGGGTTGTCATCTCTTTCATGTTTGTTCGTTACATGCAGCACATTGTTCTGGGCACAGTGGGAAATTAAAAAATGAATCTACCCATCCTGCGTTGAGTGACTCCAGGCTGGAGGCAAGACGTACATAAATAATTCCAACGTGAGGCAACCCGGGAGACGCTGGTCACAGAGGTATGTCTAGATGCTTGGGATTGCAGAAGGCAAGAGACCTTTCAGTTGGGGGTCAAGGTGGTCATGACGAAGCCTTGAAAGAAGAGTGAGGAGAAGTGAGAGAACAAGAGTTCCTGGCAGAGGGCACAGCTTGAGCAAAGGCCAGGCGCATGGAAACACAGGCTTCCAGCAAAGACCCCAAAGTGGTTCTGTTTGCCAGGAACACAGGACATGTGAAAAGGAGAAATGCAAAATAAGGCTGGAACGTTTGGTCTGGGTGAAAGTAAGAAAGGCCTTAAATGACAGTGGAGTCCGAGCCAAAGGCAGAGCCAATAGGGCCGTGGAGGGCTTTGAGCGAGGAAGGTCAGGATCACAGTCCTGCTTCCAGACCCTTGACCAGGCAGGGATGGACTGGAAGGAAAGGCAGAAAGAGATGCAGGAGACAGGGAGGCTGATGAGGAGGCACCTGCAAGAATCCAGGGTGGGGAGCTGACTGCTGGCTCTTTGTGAGCAAGTGCTGGGTCTTGGGCACTGAAATCAGCTGAATACGAGGCTTATTCAAAACCCCAACAAATGAGGAAGGTAGAGTGGTCACCAGGAGACTGGACTGAGGGAGAGTGAGAAGGGTGCAAAGTCACAAGGTGAATAAGGTGAGCGCAGAAGAGGCCATGGGATGGAAGTTGCCCAGGAATTGATCGAGCAGTCTGCAAACACATTAGAAGGTCTGGAAAAGCTGGAGACTGTTGGGAAAGCAGAAAAGGTTACAGATTGACCCTGACAGCATTCACCAGTCTGGAGCAAATTAAAAAGCAAATTGGAGCTGGCTTAAATAAAAGGGAGTCCCATCGCTGCCACCTCCAATATCTCCTTGGTCGTGGGGTCTACAGATGGCAGAGCAAGCAGGTACGTCAATCTGCACTTCATCAATATGAATTTTCAATGGCATCATGTTGACAGCAGCAGCTGACACATCACCTCCCTCGGCTGAACCGTCCCTGAAGCCCTGGGAAGCCTCTTCCTAAAGCCCAGGCAAGGACAGAACCACCCCCTCAGCTGTAGAGGGTGGGGGACTTTAAAACACACTTTCACGTACATCATCTCACTTTATCCTCGTCTTAGATGAGAGACACAAGGCAGGTATTGTTATCTTCATTGTATAAAGTCCAGAGAAACTGAGGTCTGGACAGTAAGGTGATTTGCCCAAGACCGTGTAGCTATGTAGTGGTGGAGCTTGATGACTTACATAACCCACTGCTGCCTGAGGAAGGAAGCTGCTCGGGACTCCAAGAAGCCACCCGGGACACCAGGCATCTGCCAGGTCATGTGGACACTCACTCCCAGCTCCTTCACAGCCATGGTCATCCCGGGGAGACACTGGAAGTGGGGCACACTGGCAGGTGAGTAGGGCTGGCTTCAAAGAGAATGTTGAAAATGGCAAGGTGAACTGTTTTTCCTTCTTTGTTTCCTTCTCTTCATTCCTTCCCTCCTTCCCTTCCTTTCTTCCACAAGTGCCTGCCAAGGATCATGTGCCAGGCACTGTGCTAGACATGGGTGACCACCCACCCCTCTGAAGGTCCCTCCTCCTCAGGAACCCCAGTTGCCATACCTGCTCACAAAGCCCCACACTGTCTTCCCAACTGAAATATACCATCCACTTCCCAATCTCTTGAGACCCACAAGAGGCACGAAACCCAAGTGGAGGCTATGCCATTTGAGCTGGCCTGTAAAGTGTGAGTAGGAGCTCATCTTTGGACATAAGCAAAGGCTTAGAGATGTCTCAGGGTACGGAATGATCTGGTAACAGGAATGCTATAGAGCGTGAGGGAGGTGGTAGCATAAGGGGTACATAGGAGTTACTGAAGATGAGGAGAGAGCAGGCCCTTGGAGGCCACCTGAGGAGTGGCTTTCACTCTGCGGGCCCTGGAAAGCCATCGGGGGATTTAGGCAAAGGAGCGGTAAATCATTTCAGCGCTTGGAATGACAACTCAAGTAACTGCAGGGAATAAAGAAGATCTTAGAGGGTCTTTATGCAGATAGTCTGGGAAGAGTGGATGAGAACCTGGGCCACGGTGGGATAGTAGAAAAGGTGACACAGAGCCCTTATTAAGGACTTGTACCGAAGCAGAAAATATGGATCTTTGTAGACAATTAGATGGGTGTGGGGTAAGTTGGGAAGAAGAATCAAGGAAGATTCCATAGTGATGTCATTCACTGATATGGGATAGAAGAAGGGAAGAGAGATGGGAAGGGCTGAAGGTAGAGGGAGGGTAAATTCAGTTCAGGGTACGCTGAGTGCGAGGTGCCTGGGGGACACGTCCAGTAGCCCTGTGGAGGAATACAAAGCCCAGTGTGTAGGGGGAGAACAGAGGAGTGTCAGAGGCTGCACAGCCAGGTGTCAAGTAGGTAGAGGACTGAAGAAAGACCGCCGTATGTGGCAAGTAGGAGGCTGGTCTTGGGTGGCCTTGGCAAGAGCATTTTCAGGAGTAAAAATGGGGTGGAAGGCAGGCTCAGGTGGGTTGAGAGTGGATGAGGACAAGGGCACAGAGGGACAGGCGCAGGTACAGGGGGCCTCCCGGGTCCTGCTCAGCCCTCATCCCCAGGCAACTTCTCCCTGTTCAAAGCGTACAGTCATGCCCTTTGAGTTGCCTCTAGAATGAAGGCCACTCAGGACCCCAGCACTCTCTAGACAGCTAACCCGGCATTCAAGGTCAGCCTAACAATCATCAGCTGATGCCCCACTGTGTGTCTCCAATCAGAGAAACACATCTGGGACTTCCCAAACAAGCCCTGTATTTTGCCAACTCTGCACTTTTGCTATCTCCATTCCTTCTGCCTAGAACACCTTTCCTTTACACTTCCACTTGCAGAGATCCTGCCTAACCTTCCTGGCCCAAGTGCTACCCTCATCAAGAACCTTCCTCAATCCCCCAATCCAAGTGAGCTTCCCTGCAAAGCTCAAGGCTTCGCACACAACATAGCTGTGTGCAACACAACACAACATAGTTGACCTTCTTTGCTATCCACCCGTCCCACTGAAATACCTCCGGGCTGTGTTTCATTCTTCTTTCAGGCCAACCGACCAGCCTATCACAGTGATGGATCCATCCTGACATCACTGACCCCCCACCTGTGTGTCTGTCACTAATAAACTATAGGTGGGCAGGCATGTCCAAGATTCTCTTCCCATAAATGAGAATGTGAAATCAAAGTCGAGGCCCTGCAAATGGGCCAGAACTAGGTCATCTGGGGGATGTTCTCTCAGTATCCTCACTCAGGTCCTGCACCTCTTGAGTCACAGCATGAAGCCTCATCATTCTAGAACTCCTGTCTCCTACCCCAACACAGGTGGTCACGGTCCCTCCTCTTAGGAGCTCACTAATTTGTGTAGGAGTTAAGATCCACACACAGAGAAGGTCCTTTCCTTTCTCAGGGAGCATGTAAGTTCTACGTGAGTGGTTTGTAAGCTACGCTACATAAGGCAACAGGATGAAGAGCTCACTTCAAGCTTGGGTGGTCACGGATGATTTTATGAAGGATGTTGGTGTCTATTCCATCTTGACGGACTGGTAAAGGCTGTGGTCAGGGAAGAAGTGGAAGGCCCACCCAGATGAGGTCAGGATAATAAAGTAGAAGCCAGAATGTGGAACAGATCAGTTTGGCTGGAACAACCAATTGATGAGGGAAAATGAGGCATAAGGCTAGAAAGATAGGCCAGCTTGGGGCAGGCCTTGAATACCCAGTAATGGGGAGCCACTGAAGGCTTCTGAGTAAGAGGTCCTGGTGAAGTGTCTTTTTCAAGGTAGTTTAATAGGCTAGTCGTATAGAAGGTATATTGGCTTGAAGAAGATCTGATATTTTGAACAAACTTAAGATGTTCATTACGATAAAAATACCGTAAGATAACGGAAACAGGGTAGCCTAGAAGAAGTGAAATGAAAATGAGAAGACTTCAAAATAAAAAATCTGCCAAAGGTTTGTGTTCCTTGGGGACCAGGTGTCCCCTACCACTGGTGCCATTTTACCTGAAGGACCAGAAAGAGATGCAGACTCTCAACTAAGCAAAGTCCTCTGCCAGGAGGTACCCAAAGCCCCGCTATGGTTTTATTGGTGGAAAACCAGGCAGTGGGTAAGAAACGTTGCTCACTCTGGTCATTTTCATTCAGGGACTAGCCAAAGTCCTCTTCTTATCTTCAGCCAATGTATTTTATTCAATGTGAAAGTCACTAAATTAATTTTTTTAACATGATAAGAGTAGCAATTGTCAATTTTAGAAGCACATATGCGAATTTCCCTGCACAGGAGAGAACATGAATCCCATTAGTTAAAAATAGCAGTTGTGCTCACTTTCCCCCACATGCTAATTTTAATAAACTTACTCTAAAATTAGCCTGCCACTATGAGGATAGCTGCTCATCAAAAATGTTCCCAGGAAGCACTAAGCTGGCCTCGCAAGAGTTCAAGCACTCCTAGGAAACTCTGAACAATGCAGAGCTCTAAGCAGAACTTGTCCTCTTCTCACCAGACTCAGTCACCCCCACAATCCTCTGTCAGACCCATCACCACCACTCTCTAGCCACACTTCGAGGGTCATCTTGGACTCATACTGTTGCATCTTCCCGATCCAATTGGCTATGAAATCCTGTATGGGTCTTCCTTTAAAATCTGTCTCATAGCCATCCCTTTTTCTCTCTCTCCACTGATGCCATAACTCCTTATCACTTCATTTATTCAAATATTCAAGCATTCACATATTCTACACTCACTGAGTACCTACAAAGGGCAAGGTACAGTGTGAAGTGTTAAGGTCACAAATTAATAACATATGGTCCCTACCCTCAAGGAGTTCAAGATCTTTTGGGCCCAGTGGAGAGAGAGACAAGTCAAGGGTTAATCAAAGAACCATATGATAAATGGTATGACCTAGGTGCAACAGGGGTAATTGGGAATATTGATGGTGACAGAAAAGACTAGATTACCGGTAGCTCATCTTCACTTGTCTTTCCCTGATTCCTGGGAGAGCTACCAAATTTGTCTTTATATTCCCGCTGCCTGGCACAGTGCCTTGTGAATGACAAAGGCTCAGTGATTACTGAGTTCAGTGGAAATGAATCTTTCCCAAGTATTTTCATCAACTTACACTCTAGCTAAAAAAGCTTTCAGAGGCTATTACCAGCTACATTAGAGTACACCCTTCTGTCTTGCTTTTGAAGTTGTTCACCATCTGGTCTACCCTGGCTATCCAACCTCCATTTCTGCTATACCTCAACCCACTAGTTTCAGGCTTTATCTGGAGCATTTCCTCAAAGGCCAACCACAAGTCCAGTGCTCAGGCCTGCTTCCTGTCACCACCACCATGCCCTCTTCAGCCAAAATGGAGGGACCTAGTTCAAGTTCTACTTCTTCTAAGAAGCTTTTCCCCACTTCTTCAGCTTCACCAACTGCCTATATATGTATCTAAGATATATTGTTCATTATTTTGCACTGTTTTTTCATTTAATATTATGAATGTGAATAATGCTTTGAAATATTAAATGGTACTCTATTTACCTTGCCTCAAATTCCTATAACTCCTACCCTGTTTCTCTCCACATATCCCTCTCCATTTTTTATTTATTTATTAATTTATTAAAATAAATTTATTTATGTTACTTTTGGCTGTGTTGGGTCTTCGTTGCTGTGTGCGGGCTTTCTCTAGCTGTAAAGAGCGGGGGCTACCCTTCATTGCAGTGTGCAGGCTTCTCATTGCAGTGGCTTCTGTTGTTGCAGAGCACAGGCTCTAGGCACACGGGCTTCAGTAGTTGTGGCACGCAGGCTCAGTAGTTGTGGCTCGCAGGCTCTAGAGTGCAGGCTCAGTAGTTGTGGTGCACAGGCTTAGTTGCTCCATGGCATGTGGGATCTTCCCGGACCAGGGCTCGAACCCATGTGCCCTGCATTGGCGAGTGGATTCTTAACCACTGCTCCACCAGGGAAGTCCCCCTCTCCTTTTTAAAAGCCAGACATTTTGCCTTCTCCAAGGAAGAGAGTGCTCAGCAGAACACTGGTAGCAAAGTGACTGGCTTTTCAGTTTTGAAGGCCTTGTCCTTCACCAGAAGATACCAGAGCAAAGAAGAGTCTCCCCGTAACTCCCTCCCCCACGACTCTCCAAAAGACTAGAAAAGATCTCCAAATGTGAGGAAAAGGCAGACAGAGTGCAAGGAAAGAGAGCCTGGTTATCAGTGAGTGTCTAAGAATGAACACTAATCAGCCTGGTGTCAGGAGAGTGGAGTAAGGACTGTGGGACTGAGATGTAGGGGGCGTGGCTAGTTGTGACGGAAACCTGATGAGTTGGGGAATCAGAGAGGTAAAGAGTAAAGCTCTCTATAGCAATGACTGTCTTCAATATCCATTCTGCCCCTTTTTAAAGACTTAAGTTTATTGAGGTATAATTTACATAGAGAAAAAAAATCACCCTTTTGAAGTGTACAGATCTATGGATTTTAACAAACTTATACAATCATGTAGCCATCAACTCAATCAAGGCATGGACTATGTCCATCACTCTAAAAAGCTCCCTAGTATTCCCCTGCAGTCAATCTGTTCAGTCACTCCAGGCTCTGGCAACCACTGATTGGTTTTTCTGTCCTTTTCGTTGTGCTTTTTCAAGAATTTCATATAAGTGGAATCTTACAGTCAGTGCATTTGAGTCTCTGCCTTCTTTCACTTCACGTGTTTTTGCATGCATCAGTAGTCTGTTCCACCTTAACGCTAAGCAGGATTCTATGATGTGGATGTAGCAATTTAACCACTTGCCAGTTAGTGGACACTGTTGTGTTTCCAGTTTTCAGCAATTATAAATAAAACTGCTATAAACATTCACATACAGGATTTTGTGTGGACACGTGTCTTCGTTTCTCTTGGGTCAACACCTATGAGCAGGATTGCTGGGTTGTTGGGTTTAGTGTAGGTTTGACTTTATGAGAACTTATAAAACTGTTTTCAAAAGTGGTTGTACCATTTTATATTCCTCTAGCAACGTAGGAGACTTCCAGTCACTCTGCATCCTTATCGGAACTTGGTTTTCCCATTTTTTATTTCTGTGTCTGTTTTTCCATTCTAACAGTTATGTTGTGGCATCCTATTGTGGCTTTAACTTACATTTTCCTGATGGCTGATGCTGCTGGGTATCTGTTCATGTGCTTATTTACCATCTGAATCTCTTCTTTAGTGAAGTGTCTATTTAACTCTTTTGCCCATTTTTAAAATTAGATTGTTTTCTTACTATTGTGTTATGCGAGTTCTCTGTATATTCTGGATATAAGATATGTGTTCTGCACAAAATTTCTTATCTGTGGCTTGTCTTTTCTTTTTTTTTAACAGAGTCTTTCAAAGAGCAGACATTTTTTATTTTGATAAAGTCCAATTTATCCTTTTTTTCCTTTTATAAGTTTGTGTTTTTCCTGTCCTGTATACCTTTCTAACTTTTTAATAGAACCCTCCCAAATTTAAGTTGGGCATACCCAGCTTAAGATGACATTTCCTAGCCTCCCTTGCAGCTACATGTGGCCATGTGACTACACTCAAACAAATGGGATGCAAGAAGTGATAAGTATAGCTCTCTAGTCATCCCTAATGAAAGAAAAGCCCTTTGCCCTGGACTTCCCCTTTCCCTCTTTCCCCTTTCCATGGGCTGGGACAAAACATGGCAACAACCTAGCTTTAACTGTACAGTTGAGGACCATCCCATAAGAAACAGTAGAGAAACAAGATGGGAGAAACCTGGGTTCTTAAATGACTCATGGAGCAGGGCTGCTCTCCCAGCCTGGATCACCACACTATGACACGAAAGAGACCTAAATATCTACCTCACTGAAACCAATATATTTTGGGAGTAGGTATCTTTGTTAAGTGGCTGACTTTACCCTAACAAATATACCCTTCTTTCTTAGGAGGTAAAAAATAATCCCCAATTCCCTGGACCCAGCCTGGTGTGGTGTGGTGTGTCTATGCAGAAAATTGCACCATGGTTTCTCAAAGTTTCCCTCAGCTCAGGAGTGATTCAGAGACAGCAGAACATGACTGAATTCCCCCACCTTGGGCAAGGGAGCAAAGCCCCCCATGCCCAGAGTAGTGAAGTAGCAGTATATCACCTTGTTCTTCATTCACCCAAAGTAGCATGGGTCTGGTACAGACACCAAAGGGCCAGAAGAGGGCAACAAGGGCAGACACAACAGTGACTGACAGTGACCAATGACCAGATGCTAGACAGAAATGAGGAGAGTGTGGCTAAACAAAAATAGCCCAGACCAGTTGTGTGCCCCCTACCCCATCACCCCTGCCAGTGGCTGAGTACTACTCACCACCCCTAGAACTCAAATACAAGTTCAGGCAGAGGTGTGATTCCAATCCAGATTACGTTGCCCCCCCTGCCTTACAATGGGAGTTTGTAATCATAATTAAGGTGTTACAG
This sequence comes from Physeter macrocephalus, assembly GCF_002837175.3. Lineage (NCBI taxonomy): Eukaryota > Metazoa > Chordata > Mammalia > Artiodactyla > Physeteridae > Physeter > Physeter macrocephalus. The sequence continues at coordinate 92,800,388 of NC_041220.1, read as the reverse complement.
CAAAAGAAAGTTTTCAGTTTGTGAACACCTGAGTTTGTGCCCTGAGCTCCACCCTCACTGTACTAATGTTTGCTGAACATTTACTGCTTGCCAGGCAGACAGCGAAACACTAACGAGCATGATTTCACTGGATCCTCACAATTAGAGCACCTATGAGTAGGTGCTTTATGATCCTGTTTAAAGATGAGAAAAATGAGGCTCCGAGGAGTTGCACGGCACGGTGATTCTCTCAACATCCATTCCCCTTCTTCTGGCAATTGTTCCCACCCCGCTAACCCACTCTCAGTCCATGTGGCCTGGGCAGGGCCCCGTGCACAACTGCAGGCCTGAGACAGGTCACTATGCTCCTGAGTAACTTCTTCCAGGGCAGGTGAGGGATCTAAGTGGGTGCAAAGGGAGTGATTCCTGGGGTTCTATGGGGTCTCCTGCAAAAGAGTTTGTCTTCCCCTCTGGACTTGAGCTTGAGAGGGTGGGAGGCTGAGACTGAAGTCAGGCCCCAAGCAGAGCCAAAGATGGAGAGAAAGCATCTGTTTGAGCACTGAATCCAGCTGTGCCCCACACCACCCCTATCTGGGAATGATTAGTCATGGCAGCTGTGTTAGTTTGCTAGAGGCTGCTGTAACAAACTGCATAAACTGGGTGGCTTGAAACAATAGAAATTAATTTCTGATAGTCCTGGAGGTCAGAGGTTCAAAATCAGTGTCGATAGGGCCAGGATCCCTAATAAGACTCTAGGGGAAGACCCTTCCTTGCCTCCTCCTAGCTTCTGGTAGCTGCCAGCAATCTTTGGCTTTCCTTGGCTTGTGGTAGCATAACTCCAATCTCTGCCTCTGTCATCACCCAGCCTTCTTTCCTCTGTGTCTTCACATCGTCTTCCCTTTGTGCACCTCTGCATCCAAATTTCCCTCTTCTCATAACGACACTGGTCATTGGATTAGGAACCCACTCAAATGACCTCATCTTGAGAACATCTGCAAGATCCTGTTTCCAAATAGGGTTATATTCACAGGTATTGGGGGGAGGAGGTTAGGACTTGAACATATCTTTTCAGGGACACAATTCAACCCACAATATCAGCTGATAAATTCCCTTTGAGCTGAACCTGCTTGGGTTGGGTTTTGCACCGAGAAAGAAGTAGAGCCAAGACTTACTCTCAGTTCTCAGTCAACAAACGAGACCCAAAGCTGCGCCCTTATCCACAGGCTCAGACCGCAAGCCTGTTCAGCTTCCCTCCCCAAATGTCAGCGGCTCTACTTTGGGCAGAGGCCCAGGCTTAACCATCTTCTATATCTGCCTCCTACTCAATGCATACAGCATGCTCAAGGAATACAGGACTGATTGCTATCTAATTAATTAACCAAAATTCAAATAGTGAAACTGAATTAGTCATGGTTTATCATAGGGCAGTAAGCTGAGAGATGACCAGGATTTTTATCTTAGAAATAAAGTTACGGATTGTCTGCACGACTGCATTTCAAGATGTCCCCCTGATTTGAAAGATCACCTCAGGTGGTGATGAGAAGAATGCTTCCCCCTCCCCAGACATTTAATTTCCAGAATAGAACAGAAGCCACACTCCTTTTACATGCATGGCCGTGTTTACTTCAGGGCCTGAGAGAAGGCTGTAATTTCAGCTTGTTATGCTAAAACTATGAAAATAAAACTGATCTCTATAGGATCATTTAAATGAAAACTGCTTCCTAGAGGCAAGCCAGGAAGCAAACTGATTGAAAGAGAGCACAGGGTTCTGGGCAGGAAGGGCAATGGAGTGTGGACCCAGGGTGGGAGGTAGAACCGGGGACTTCTGTAGAAACAGACTGGGGCCCATTTGACCCAGGTCACATGTGTGGTGATGCCTTCCCCAGTTCCTTCCACTGGCTTCCAAAGTCACTTTCAAACGCCACTAGCCACGGACCATTCTCTTCCTTGAATCCTACTTGCCTAGGGCCCACACGATTTCTCCACGCCCACGGAAGCCCAGGCAGCTGAACTTGAGCGTGCAGGCGAATCCCCTGGTGAGCTCTCTTTGTGACAAAAGCAGATTTGGGGCTACACTCCTAGGCACTTTCATGAAGTAAGGTAATTCGTTTCCTGTGGTTGCCACAGCAAATCACTACAAACTGGGTGGCTTATAACACAGAAATTTATTTTCTCGCAGTTGTGGAGGCCAGAAGTCCAAAATCAAAGTGTCAGCAGGACTGGTTCCTTCCGGAGGCTCTGAGGGAGAATCTATCCCAAGCCTCTCCCAGCTTCTGGTGGCTGCCGGCATCAGCCCTTGGCATCCCTTGGCTGTCGCTGCCCATCTCCAGTTTCTGCCTCTTCATGTGGACTTCCTCTCTGCGTGTCTCTGCTTCCCCATAGCCTTCTCCCTTGTATCTCTGCGTCTCAAATCTATCTTTACTTTCTCATAAGAACACTGATCATTAGATTTAGGGCCCATCCTAAATCCAGGATGATCTCATTTTGAGATCCTTAGCTTGATTATATCTGCAAAGACCCTGTTTCCAAATAAGGTCTTATTATAGCTACTGGGACGTTAGGACTTAGATGTATCCATGGGGGGAAGAACACAATTCAGTGCACTATTGTAGGTTTGGGGAGAGACCCAGAAACTTGCATTTTTTTCCCCCAAATGCCAAGTGACTCTTTGTACTCTTTGCTCCCAAAATGACTCTGATGATCTGTAAATCATACTCTGAGCAACAATGATCCAGTTGCTGAGGATTCAAAGGTTAATAAGACCTAGACCCCTCCCTTTGAGAATCTGCTGTCTAGGGGAAGATACACACAGATGAACTGGTGATTAAGATACAAAGTGTGGCCTAATGATCCCAAGCTCTGGAGTCAGGCACCAGGGTTCAAGTTCTGCCCCCTCCAGATGTGAGGCTCTGAGTGAGTTCCTTAGCATGTTTGGGCTACAGCTTCCTTACTGTAAAATAAGAAATAATTCCCACCTTATACCATTGTGAGTATGAGGCTGTGTAAATGTTAAATATGAAGGATGGACTTGAGGAATGGCCGTTAGCTATTATGAAGGTGGGAAGCACCTTGCATTCATTTTCACATCCCACAGCCCCGAGCTGTGTGCCCTCTGCGTCCTAAGCTTTAATGAATGTCTGAAGGCAAGACAGCATTACTCCGGAGATACAGAGCTGGGATAGGCAGGACAACTCTGGAAAGACCCATATCCGGATCTTGACTTATTCTACAAGCATTTTTTGAGCACCTGCTGTGTGTGGAGCTCAGCGTGTAGGCACCTGGAACAAAGCCAAATAAAATACACAGCCTAGTGAGGAGACCATTAGACTGCAATACTGTGTGGTCAGGGCAAGACAGAGGCACCCTCGGTCCAGGGACAGCCATGCCAATAAGAACTTCCTTCTTTGGTTTCCCATCCTTCCCAGTCCACCCTTTAGGATTCTCTTAGTGTTTATGGTGTGACTCTCCTTCCACACTATACCATATGCTTCAGGAGTTCTTTGAGGGCAGAAGGGGTCATCTGTCTTCTTGGCCATTGTATCCCAAATACCGAGCAATGTACCTGACTCCTAATAGGCATTCGACAAGTATTTGCTGGAGTAGTGAACATTCTGCTATTTCACAGCCCAGCACCGGACTTCCACGAAGAACCACCTCCAGCTTCCTTGACCACTGGGTATGATTCTTGACGAGCCAAGAGAAAAGATCCCCAGAGGATCTTAACATAAAGCCTGACAGAGGAGATGGGGACAGGCTGCATGACAACATATCATAATACTGTCCAGTTATTACATACAGATCAAGAGGGAACAAACTAAACTTGGGGAGAAGCTATGACAGTCCATTCCTCTTCAGAAATACAATGCTTTGCATACACTGAACATTAAGTACTGTTATCAGACTGACCTGGGGGCCCAGGAAATGGTTAAAGGAGAAAGACGGTACAACGTTTCCCTTCCAGCACCCAACATGGGAAGGAAGCCAGCAAACCATTACACCCTGCATTGTGCGTACAGAAGTAAGAAAACGGGGCCCAAGCTGGCCTTGGGGATGGGGATGCGGATGGGGATGGTTCTCAGGAGGGAGAGAATGGAGAATTTCCGGGGCGCGGTCAGCACAGCTGGGTAAGTGGCTAACCACCATCACAAATGGTGGTAAGTCAGGACGAACAACTTACCTGTGAGAGGGAGACACCAGCACTCTCTCTCACCTGGAGAAGTCAGGCAGCCCCTCCCAGGCCAAACCATTCTTAGGGTGGGCTGAAGAGGGAATAGCATAGGAGTCCAAAAGCCGACCCCAGGGATGTTTCTGACAAAATCGTTGGGCCGTGGGGGAGGGTACGGTATTCTCCGCTTCCACAGATCGAATGACTTCTGCACCAGTGTTTCACTCCTTTGATAAACGGCAGGCCACCTTACACACAGAAGGCCCACGGTAAACGTGTTGACTTAATTGAATAACTGAATGAACGAAGGCTATGGAGGACCCTATGGAACTCCCCTCCCCCCCAAACCTCCGCTGCAGGCGATTCCACCTGGCCCGGCCGTGGCCCCAGGACCCGGATTTCCCCCTGGCACCACCTTTCCGCTTCAGCACTGGGCGTCCAATCGCTTGGCTCCAAAAACAGCGGCAACCGAGAAGGCAGGTGGGGCTTGGCTCCCACTCCCGGATCCCCGCGCTCCTCTCGCCAATCCAGTGCCCAGCCCTGCCCGGAGGGAAGGCCCCTCCCCAAAGGCTGGCACCAGCTGGCGTAGAAGAAAGTGGCGCCCGCGCAGACCGCAAAGGGCGGGAGGAACGGTGCACCTGGCGGGGCGCGTGAGAACAGCCAGCCGAGGCTGCGGGGTGCGCGCCCCCCCGCGAGTCCCCGCCCGGCTCGGCCACCCGGGGGGCGCGGGCTCGGGGCTGGCGACCGCTCGGCCCGGCCCATCCCGCCCGGCCGGCGCCTCGGCCTCACCTCGCTCACCAGCCCCTGCCAGTCGCTCTCGGTCCGGTCGCCGTTCATGGCCTCCTCCTCCAGGCACGGGCCGGCCTCATGGACGCCGCCCTCCTCCTCTGCGGCCTCTTCCGAGCCGCCGCGCCGCCGCCGCCTCCACCCGGGCCCCGCGCGGCCCCGAGAGGGCCCGGCGCCTCCGAGCCGCCGCGCCGCCGCCTCCTGCGGCCGCCCGCGCTGTTGACTCAACGTCAGCCTCCGCGGGAGGAAGGGGAGGAGGAGCCGCGGTCGGTGCCGGGCCGCAGCCGCAGCCGAGCCGGCCTAGGACCGCGCCACGAAGCGCCCGGGCCCCGCGCAGCCCCCGGACCCCGCGCTCGTGGCGGCCGAGGTCCTGACCGCAGGATTACTGCTCTCCCGGCGGGAGGCGGCTCGGCGTCCCCCACCAGAAGTAAATCCCCCAATCCAGCCATTCCCTGACCGCTATCGCGGCTCTCACCAGTAGAATGTAAGCCCCACCTGGGCAGGGGGTTGCTTCCCTCTCGGATGAATGTTGGGTACAGGGCCTGGCACACAGTAGGTGCCCTACAAATATTTGTTGAACCTATGGATGAATGAACCACATGTTATTACATATTTAACATGGTTTTTAAAGCTACTAATGTTTATTTCTATTTCTTAAATTATCAGCTGTCATAAATAAAAACATCGAAAATAAAACGGTAATGAATTCTAAATAGGACCGAAAGGTCTGAGTGTGATGCTTAACATGGGTCAAGAGAGGTGTTGAAGACATATTAGCATCAAGCTGAGACTTTCTCCTAAGAGGAAGGGCTAAAAGGGAATTACATTACAGAGGACAGGGGAATCTTCACACATGAGTCAATATTATTCAAGGTGGTTCTCCCCAGTCACCTAAAATCCTGTCCTGAACCACTGCCAGTAGTGAGCTTTCCATACTTGCAGGAGCGCTGCCTGTAGAGATGAGCATGTAGGTTGAGAAGTTGTGAACCCATTTTAGTTGTGGACACATCGCAGCCAACATCTATTTGTTTTAGTCCCTGTTGATCCTGAATCAATCCTGCAGGATGGATGTTACCTCCATTTATCAGAAAAGGTGGAGAAACAGAGACTCAACCAGGACTCCTAGCTCCTACAGACACTTCCCAGCCTCTTGGAAACCTGAAAAATGAAGTATTACCCCTGGGAGTTGGAAATATTGCATTCTGTTGTTGGCCTTGTTTTATTGGCTGTTTGCAAAATGGTGTCAATAATTCCCATGTCTCAGCCACTGTCTTTGACTCTAGGCTCACCCATGTGACTTGCTCTGGCTAACGTGGTGTTTGCAAGTGTGCTACACAAAGAGGCTTGTAAAATACCTGTGCAGTAGGGCTTATTCTTGCTTACGCTCTTAGGAACCTGTGATCACCACCATAGAAACAAGCCCAGAAGAGCTTGCTGGATGATGAAGGACTCATGGCCAACAACCAGCCAACTGCCACATATGAGTGAGGCCACTGGCCCCCAGTGGCCACAGATGCCTGCGTTAGTCCAGCTGAGGTCAGCAGAAGAACTACCCAGCTGAGCCCTGCCCAATTTGCTGACCTACAGAGCACGTGCTAGATAAGCTGTTGTCGTTTTAAGCCCGTAAGTTTTGGGGTGGTTTACTATATAACAATAGATAACTGATATAAGTGGTGACACCACTGATGAGGAGCCTGGATGGCCTGAACTCTCTCTGGCAACCCTGGCATCATGACCTGTTGGGTCCTCATCTAAAGAAGATTCTACAGCAGATTCTGGCAGACCAGGGGCTACAGGAAGGAGCCAGTCTAGTAGGTAGCACTTTTTTTTTTTTTTTTTTTTTTTTGCGGTACGCGGACCTCTCACTGTTGTGGCCTCTTCCGTTGCGGAGCACAGGCTCCGGACGCGCAGGCTCAGTGGCCATGGCTCATGGACCTAGCTGCTCCGCGGCATGTGGGATCTTCCCGGACTGGGGCACAAACCCGTGTCCCCCGCATTGGCAGGCGGACTCTCAACAACTGCGCTACCAGGGAAGCCCGTAGTAGGTAGCACTTTTATTCAGTGCCTGTTGTGTACAAATCCTGTACTCATCCTGAACACATTCAATGACATTGCAGACCATGGTCCCTGTCCTAGAGGATTTGCAAGCCTTACCATTAAAGTTTTGCAAACAAGTGCTCTAGGGAACAAGAGAAAAAGAAGAGGCTAGAATACAGCTAATGCTTCTGGTATTCTGACCAACTGGGCCACCTAATCCATTCTTTGTAATCCAAGAGGGTGGAAAGAAGGTCATCCCTGAGTTGAATGTCTAGGGTTAACTCAGCACCAAACACTTGTTCCTAACAGCCTGATCGATGTCTCATGCTAAGAAGAAAGGTACTGTCTGCCAATATATTGCCCTCTGGCAAACCATCTGGTTTCATTCCAACCTGTCAATGAGATAGACTTTAGGAAGAGTGGGCATAACTTGGTCCATCTGCTTTCCACTGCCTCGAGGTCTGCGCCTTGCTCTCGGCTGGCATTCAGGTGGGAAAGCAGCCCACTCCTTCTAGTTACTATGTTTAGCTGAGGCTTTCAGTACTGCTGTGGCTTTGGAGCCTTCACTGGTATTTCAGGCAGCGGGAAATCAGCAAGCTGTTGGGAGCCAGGGAATCTTCACGTGAGGGATCATGTACCTTTACGACAACTCTCTGGGCGACTTTACTGCGCCTACTTGCTTTCCTTCTCTGAAGTAAGTCAGCCAGTTATTAAGGTGTTTAAAAATAAAACTGGGGAGGAAAATCAAAGAGCGGCAAGCCTCTACCCTCCCCAGTATGTGGAGAAACTTTCAACTCAGTTGAAACGGCATCTCCAGTTGCCTGGGTTTCCCTTAGAGGTTTCATGCCCCAAGTGCCAGCGTTCTGAACCTGCTTGGCTTGTGAGATGTGATGAAATCACAAACCAAGGCAATGTAGCTGTGAGCGATTCTTTTTTATCTCTTTTCATTTATGTAGCCTGACATTGAGTAATAATAATAATTAAACGCAGTTTAAGCTTTCAGGCACCTATACCAGAAGGCCTCGAGACACCTCATCGACAGCAGCCCAGGCTGACAAAAAGAAAGCTAATAATATTGTGGTTTACATTTTTCAAAGGAAAAAATAAAACTGCTCATCAACTGTCCTCACCTCTGATAAAAGCAGTACATTAAATGTTCCATCCCACAGTCCATTTGCATGGGACCAGTTTAAAACCAGGGGCCCTGGTCTTAAATTTGCTACCCTGGCACTAACTGTTAAAACATTGTTTTCAGCCTCTATTTTCACATCCCCTTAACTCTCTGACAAATCTCTAGGGACCCAAATTTTCCCATATATATATTCAGAGCTCCAGGGCCAATTCTATCAATATTTATTTATTTGCACGTGTAGTTAGAAGAAAGTGCTTAGGTGCTTTTGAGCGATGCTTTAAACTTTCAAAAGTTTGGGAGGGTTTTAGATATGGAAACTCCAAAATAGCTTAATCTAAGAAATTGAACTAGCAGATACTGATGAAAACAAAACAAAACAAATCTCTGGAGAGACTGGGAAAGAAAGGATGGCTTGAAGTTATTGTTAGAAACGTAGCCTCTCCTTACGGGTTCTCTATTGACTTGTAAGATAACTTTGGCCAAGTTTCAGCAGCCCCAGACACACGGGAAAGCCCTAAAGCTTTTGATACAACTTCTCCAGACAGCATTTTCAGTTCAAATTCTGGCCGCCCAAGCCAAAATGTCAGCATTCTCATTAAAGGAAACTGAGCAAATCTCCAGTAGAGATTCTTGGCTCAGCTTTTCTCTGAACTGTACAACTGGGGGCAATATTCATGTCCACTCATTTCTCCAGTCACTTTTCTCCTGCCTGAATTAGGAAACCCAGTCTGATGAGCCTGGGAAGAAAATGATTCTTAATGACTGTGGTTTATAGTGGTATGTGTGTGTGTGTGTGTGTGTGTGTGTGTGTGTGTATGTGTATGTGTATGTGTAATGTATATATTAATTAGCTCTATATGAGCCAAGATCCTCAATTCTTTCTCTTGTCAAGGGAGGGCCATTTTGACAGGTCCTGCCAGGAGTCCCCATGACCCGGTTGCTAAATGGCTTCCTTTGTTCGTGACTTTAACCCAGGGCAGGGAAATGCAGGTCCCAGTGTGCACTGCAGTCAGGCCTCCTGCAGAGCCCTGAGACCCGAGGTCCCCTGTGCCACTGGCCTCAATTCTGTAAAAGATAAGCCTCTTCCCTTCCCTTCTTTTCCCCTACCTGGGGACACTCTGCAAAGGGCCTCATCCATCATTTCCCTACCAGGTCCTGCAGCCAGACACCAGACAGAGAGACAGGGGATTCTGGCCGGGTTCCTGACTCAGAGCATTCTCTGTCTCTTAGCCCCCTGAACTCCTGGCCTGTCTCTGTGCCGTCACCAAGCCCTCCCTGCCCAGCAGCAAACCATCAGTTGCATGCTACTCCTCCCCTCCCTGCCCCTCAGCCCAGCTGGCTGCCAATCAGCCGGGCAGCAGCGGGTGGAAGGAAGTTCCACTCCCCGCTGAATCTCCTCTGAGGTGCTCCAAATGACTGAGTGGGGCTGAGGATGGCCTGTCAGGCCTGGGACCCGCAATTGCCATCCCCGGAAGGAGCAAAGCGTGATTGAATGGCGCGTTGCGGGCAGGAGGCTGGGGACGGGCGGAGGCAGACGGGCAGCTTTTTTCTCTACCTGTGGAAGGGTCCCGATAAGGGGGAGGAAGATGTCAGGAGGAAAGGGCCCTGAGCTGGAGAAGAAAAGGAAGAAAAGGAGAGGCAGAGGGGGACGCGGGGCTTGCGCTCAGGATAAGAGGCCAAAAAATCAACTAGAGAAATCAATTACGGATGATCATACTAAGTGAAGTCAGTCAGAAAGAGAAAGACAAATACCATATGATATCACTTGTATGTGGAATCTAAAATATGGCACAAATGAACCTATCTACCAAGCAGAAAGAGACTCACAGACACAGAGAACAGATCTGTGGTTGCCAAGGGGCGTGGCGGAGGGATGGACTGGAGTTTGGGGTTAGTAGATGCAAACTATTGCATATAGAATGGATAGACAACAAGGTCCTGCTGTATAGCTCAGGGAACTATATTCAATGTCCTGGGATGAGCCATAATGGAAAAGAATATAAAAAAGAATGTATATATGTATTAAAAAAACAAAAAACAAAAAACCCCACAAGAGAAGAGCGGAAAACTTTGGACACAGCAGTGGATGGGGGTAAATCCAGCCCTGGCCCATGGGGGGAGAGTGGAGTGAGCTGTAGCCCAAGGAAGCAGTTAAATGGAAAAGAGACAGGGAAAGTCAGGCTGCTCTCAGATTATTCAAATTTGTTGTACTTATTGATAATGTATTTCATTTCTTCTGCATGGGGGGCTATGACTCAGCACAAATTTGATGGAAATTTATGGAAATGGAAGTGCAGAGAGCGGCTGCAGGCCCGTGCTGCTGGCGGGTTAGCAGCTCGGCCCTCGCCCAGGCGGAGGTTACCACTCTCTGGACTTGGGGAGCTGAAAATAGAAACGTCTGACTTGGGGGCCACTGGCCTCTCCTACAGGCCAAGAGAGGGACTGACCCTGTCGCTCTGCAAGGCTTAGTTAAAAAAAAAAGAAAAAGCTGATGACTGTCTAAAATAGGATCACCTACACTGTCTTCCTATCTGACTTTTGTCTTAGGGTGGGGGAAGAATTTTTACCCAGTAGAGAGAGATGAGCAGGCTTATTTCAATGAAAGGGGAGGAAAACAAAGAAGAGAATTAACATTATCTAGGACCTACTGTGTGCACAGAGCTCACTAGTGAAGTGACACAAGTGTTTTTCCTCCTGTACTGTGGAAGAATCAGGGGGCTGGAGTTAAAAAAAGAAAAAGAAAAAGAAAGAAAGAAAGAAAGAAAACAATTTGCTAGAGAGGGTGATAAGGTGGCATTCCATACAGATGGATGGAGCTGGTCAAATATTTATTGTCCATTAGGCTGTCCTTCAGACCACTGGATGTTGATTTCTATCTTTCCCCCTCATACCAGGTCATGGCATTTGTCTAATGATGTGCCTCTCCCAGTTGGTAGCAGCCTCTCTGGCTTGGCCGTGACCCTGACAGCCAAGAGAACTTTTCACAGTTTAGGAATAGCTTCTCTGAGCCAGGCCTCACTCTGCAACTTGCAGTTGCAATGAGACAGGAAATTCAAGAGACCAAGACACAAAGCCAGACCAAACGGTTTTAGTGCCCCTTCATTCCCGTTAGAGATAAAGTTTACTGGCACTGGTTCTTGCTTTCCACCAAAGCAGGGGTTCCTTTCAACATCCAAACAGTTGTGAGGTCCCGAGCTGCCGTGCTCAGCTGGTCTGGGGGCAGACAGAGGCGTTTGCCTACAGCCCACAGCCATGGTTTGTGGGTGTATTTGAGCAAATATTTCCAAGGATGGCAGTGATCTGCTCACTTGTATTACATCCACGGGGTAGAAACTGTCAGCCCTTGGTGACACTGTTTGTAAAGCTTTGACCTCATTCAGTCACCAAAGGGCAAATTTCTCTTTGTTCTCTAACAGGAACACAACATGGCAAGTAAACATGATGTCTAAAGAGAGACTGTCAACAAGGGCATTTACGAGCTTATCATGCCCCTGCTGTTCCACTGAGTAGTTTACCTTTGGGGAGAGAGGCACATATATGCCCCTTATACGCCCACATGTGACACAATGATTGCTGTTTATTAACACCGTTTGTTCTCACGAGACAGGAAAAATAATCTTAAGGTGATACGAGTGAGTCTGAGGAGGGTCTCCTTTAACATGCAGGGTTGTTTATTCACTCGACAAACATTTTTGAGCTTGTCCTAAATGCTGAGCTAGTCAGTGGGGATTACAGCGAGGCCAAGATTCACTCCATCCTCGAGGCTCCTAGTCTAATAGCTAAGTTCCCCAAGCAGCTGAACACTGCAGAACATGGAGAAATATTCCAGAACTGGACCCTTCAACTATGATTATGTCATATAGTCAACATCTTCAGGAACTGGAAATGAACCATGAAACCAGGTCCATTTGGTATGCTTATAATGGTTAAAATGGCAAATTTTATATTATATATATTTTACCATAATAAAAAAAAGTTTTAAAAATACTTGAAAAAATAAAAAACACAAAAAAGAAAAACCAGGCCCATTTGGAAAGCTGGGAGAGGGCAAGATCAAAGGCGACAAAGACACAGAAAGCATGAGTTGGTGAGTTTACTCATCAAGTCCCAGAACATTTGAAAAAGAAGAAGCAGTGACCCCTTTCCAAGGTTAAGGAAAGTTTTAATTGGACAAAAAATACTTTCAAAAGGGAGCAGTGGGTTGGAGCAGTGACCCTGGGAGCTGGGGTACCTTCATCTCTCTGTGACTTAACTGTACAATGAGCAGATCAGGCCAGATGACCCTGAAGGTCTATGACTCCATGAAATTAAGCCTAATTTTACATTTGGGTGGAACTCTGTACAAAATGGTAGTGAAGGTACTGTTAATATCATCGAAGAAATATTACAGCACCATAAAGTGTTACAAAGACAAGGAATCTTAGATAGCTGGACCTCTTACTATACAAGAGAAGAAGTAGAGGCCCAGAGTGATAAAACGCTGTGCCCAAGGTCACAGAGCTTGTTAGGGACAGAGCTGTGGCCAGAGTCCAGAACTTCCAATTCCCATGCCCTGGTTGCTTCACAAAGCTCTGAAGCTTGAGGTTTCTGAAGAGCAGAATTCTGGTTATCTATTACTATGCAACAAACCATAATAGGTGCTTAATAAGTGTGTTTTGAGCTCCATTTAAATACCATTCTTCTCAGTAATAATGTAAACTAGCATTTATTGAGCAATTACCATATTCCAGGCACTTTGCTAAATACTTGACATGTGTCACCTCATCTGATCTTCACAAAACTGTATAATTATCTGTAATTATCCCAGGCCTGATATTCAGTAGGTAAAAGCCAGGAAGGCCCTATTAGTTGTCGAAATTGTAAAATACTTCCATATGAGTTGGTAAATAACAGCTGCTCTGTGCCCCTGAAATAAACCACTGACCTTTATACCTCTTCCCCACTGAACACCCCAGACCAAGAGGGACCCAGGTGGGCACAGCCAAGGGGGAACCCCCATCATGTCTGAAGCCCTGTATGCTTCCCCCACCTTGGCTCCCATCCCTACGTGTCTCCCTGTTCTGAGCTGACCGCATGCTGAAGGGGTAGACAGAGCTTGGTAGTTGTGTTGGTGCCTCAGCAGGTGCCCATCTAACCAAGATAGATGGGCATCAGTTGGTGCCCATCTAACCAAGAATCTTCAAGCATGAATGGAGGGATGGATGGATCTTCAAGAACTAATGTTCTGGAGGCACTGTGGACACTTATGGGATTGGCAGCCTCTACAGAGTGCTTTATGGGCCATTAGGTATTTTGAATATCACTCGTGATTACCTGCATTTGATAGAAAAAGAAGCTGAGAATTTTAAAGAGTTTTTAAATGACTTGACCAAAGTCACATAGCTAGTGAGGGGTGGATCCAGGACTAAACTGCCTTCTAGCTCCACACACTCTGCTATTGTACTAAGCTACTATATTAGTATTTTAGGGCTGCTCTAACAAAGGACCACAGACTGGGTGGCTTTAACAACAGAGCTTTATTGTCTAGCAGAACTGGAGGCTAGAAGTGTGAAATCAAAATCAGCTGTGTTGGTTCCTTCCGAGGACTGTGAGGGAAAGTTCTGTTCCAGGCCTCCCTCCTTGGCTTTAGAGGCCATTCCCTCCCTGTCTCTTCACATCGTCTTCCTTCCATGCCTGTCTGTCTCTGTGTCCAGAATTTTCCTTTTCACAAGGACACCAATCATATTGGATTAGGAGCCCACCCTACTCCAGTATGACCCTATCTTAACTAATTACAGTTGCAATGACCCTATTTCCAAATAAGGTCACATTCTGAGGTACTGCGGGTTAGGACTTCAAACATAGGAATTTGTGGGGAGGAACACAATTTTTTAAAAATGTGACTTCCTCATCTTTGTGTAACAAAGTTAATTAGGTGTCTACATAAATTATCTGGAGGAAGTTCACGATGTATAGGTCAACTAGCTCCCCAGTTCATGCTTCACCATTGCCAAGGGCCCTTTTACTTCAGTCAGAAGTAGTGTGAATTGATACTGACTCAGCGACTTTTGCCCTTCTCCCCACGCAGTCCATATCTTTCCTTTATGCCAACCCCTTCTGATGTCCAGTTGGAGGCTCTAAGATGAGGTGTTCTTTGCTCATTTTTATTCTTTTTCACGCTATTTCAATGTCCTTGGGCTCGTGGCTGTTTCTGCAATCACTGCCGGATGCATGAGGTTAGTCCTTGTCCCTTCAGCCGTTCAGTGCACTCTGCAGTTCGAGAGACCCTAGAACTGCAGTTCATGTACAATGAGCCCCTTCCTAGTCTCAAGGAGTTACTGCAAAGGCCTTTCCCAGGAAGTGCTATCTGAAACTCTTTTCTCACTGGGGGCTTTAGTTCTACTCTCTGTACGTGAGATGGTCGTCTGGTCTGCTTTCGTACATGCCTTTGAAACAGACAGTAACCTTGGTTTCAGATGCAGTGTCCTCGAACTGGGAAACTCATTGGACCAAAAATGTCTACAACTTATTTTTCCCCTTAGATTTTCTTTTTTGTATTGATTTTCCATTTTTAGCACAAGATTGATCACCAGCAAAATACCAATTTACATACAGATTCTGCTAAACTCAGCATCCTATATACTTGGGACTTTTTCATCCATAAACCAATTTTTTAAAGAGAGAGATTCTATTATCAGAAGTATCCCTGACGACAGTCAAGATGGCCCGTAGAGAGCAAACTCGGGAGGCCCATAGCCTGGTAGGGGTGAGCTCAGCTGATTTGTGAGCGTAATAACCGTGAAGCCAAGGTCGTAACTTGATACCCATATGGGCAGTTTCATCTTTTGCTTACTTCTCTGGCCACAAGCCTAAACTGCAAAACTTGGTCAGCTATCTTACAAATTCATTCAATAAAATTCAGCAAATACTCTTTGAGTACCTACTATGTGCCAGGCACAGTTTAGAAAGTGGGAATAGAGCAAGAAACAAGAAGGACATGAGCCTTGTCCCTATGATGTCTACAATGTGAGGGTGAAGCAAATATCAAACAGCTATGCAAAGGATTATTTAAGTAGCAAGGTGATAAGTGCCGTGAAAGAAAAATACAGGGATGCTCTGAGAGAACATGATAGGGAATCTAAGTTAAGTGTCATTTAAAGCAAGACCTTGCGGGTGTGTAAAAGTTAGCTAGGCAAGAGGATGTGCCAACCATGCAGAGACAACAGCATGAGAACAAAAGAACTTCATGCAGTTGGCTTAACCAAAGTGCAGGGAAGTGAGTGACAGGAGATCTGGCTGAGGGAGGACCAGAGCCTTAGCCATGTTAAGGAAGTTGGAATTTGTCACACAAGCACTCGGAGTCCTTGAAGGATATATTAGGGTTAAAGTGAAGCTTCAGTCACAGAGACTCAAATATATGGTGGGTTGAATAAGAAAGAATTTAATTTCTCCTGTACATGACAGGCTGGCAGACAGCCCTGCTCCCAAAGCCATTCAGGGCTCTGGGTTCCTTACATGTTATGGTTCTTGCTTCACCTAGGACACCATCCTCAAGTGCAGGTTTGAAGCTGAGTTGCTGGCCTAACTGTGTTCCAGCTTGTGGGAAGGGAAAAAAGTCCAGGGCCTGCAATTTTTTTCTAAGCAAGTGAGAGGGAAGTGGTAGATATCCATTCTACTCATGTTCCCTCAATGAGAACTTAGAATCATGGTCACATACCACTGGAAAGGAACCTGGGAAATAACAGAGGGGTCATGTGACCGTAAAGAAGAAAACAGATTTGGGGTGAGGGGAGCAGCCAGCAATCTGACCCAAAGGCTTTTAAGCCATATAGTGATAAGATCAGATTTTCAAGTTCTTGGAACTGAAAAAGGATCTTGCAAGTCACGTAGACCAAATTCTTCAATTTACAAATGTGAAAACAAAACGAGGTCCGGGGCTCTCTTGCAGCAGTCACTGTTGCTGCAAGACAAACCATCCCAGACTTAGTGATGTAAAACATGTCATTATGTTCACGGATTCTGTGTTCAGGGATTCGGAAAGGGCACAGCAGGGCCAGCTTTGTTCTCCTCCGTGACGCCTGGGGTCTCAGCTGGAGAGATTCAAAGGCAGAGTGGCTCAGCAGTGGGTCAGGGGTCATCTGAAGGCTCATTCTTTTGCATGCCTGAGTCTTAGTCCTCTAAGACTAAGTCCTCTAGTCTTAGAGTCTTACAGGACTCTAAGACTAAGACTGTTGACCAGAGTGCCTACATGTGGTCTCTCTGCATAGATTTTCTTTCTCACAGCACGGCAGCCTCCGGGTGGGGATTTCTCACATGGGGCTGTGGAGTTGCAAGGATGACTATCCCAGCAAACATGGTGGAAACACAGTGACCACACCCACTGGCCACAATGCCCATTGCACATGCAAAATGAATCACCTCTCTCCCAAGATGCACAAAGTCGTATGTATCCCATTATTGCATCAGTTGTATAAGTCCAGAATCTCATCTTAAAAGTCATGTCCAAGTGTGGATGATGCTCCTCAGGTACAGTTTTTAAGTTGACCTCCTTAAGTACCAATCCTCTTAAACTGTACATCTAGGAACTAAAGAGATGAGTTGTCTCTCCCACATACAAGCAGCATACAAGAGTAGGACAAGTGTTGTATAACTGCTGTCAACATTCCCATTCAAAAGTAGGGAAAACAGAAGGCATCAGCGGTCACTGGTCCATAACAGTTCTGAAATCTGGGCTCATATCAGGACTTAGCTCTACTCTCTGGGTTTGTCTTCGTGGCTCTTGGTTCTGCCCTCTGAGTTATCCCCCTTTTTCCATAAGGAATGACTTGTGCATGAATTTGAATAGGCTTTTCAGCCTGCTTCTTGTCCTTAAAAGAGTGGGAATCAAAAAAACCTCTTTTCATTCTACACTGTCTCTATTCCTTTCAGTCAAAGCTGCAGAGTTTAAAAAAAAACTTCGTGGGTTTTCTTGGTATCAAACATATAATTTGTATGTGTGTATCAATATGTAATCTACTGCATTGGACAAAACCACATTTACAAATCTCTTTTAGTCAGGCCCTTCTCTCTCGGACCCTGTGTGGCTATTGTGAGACAATACCCTCAAGATTCTTAGAAGTCTTATTTTTTAATGAAGAAGTTCTACAAGATACACAGTAAGATCCTTAGAAGGACTTTTATCTTCCTGGAAGAATCTCTGAGGTAGCACCTTAGATCTTTCTGAGATTTAAACAAAGGATCTTACAGCCACGTCTTGAATCTATATTTTCCCAGAAGCCACTTCTTACTTTGAGATACTTTCTAGTTGAAGAGACCATTCTGGGACCTCTATACAGTCTCCAAAGTACACTTGAAAACTTAAGAATTTATTCTTTAGCCTATCTCACTCCCCTCTCATTTTGTTATCGGCAACAAGAAGAAGTCAGGCAGCATCCTCAGTATGCTGCCTGGGAAACAAATTACTATATATATTTTTTACTTTATACATTATCACAGGGAAGAGTTTTGCTGAAATTCTTCCACTACATAACAAGGATCTCCTTTCCTTCAGTTTCTGATAACATGTCCCTCAGTTTCCTTTAAACCCTCATCAGTGCTCTCCTTGAGGTGCTTCCAGCTTGCCCTAACTGCCTTCACAAGGGGCTTCTGGGACCCATCTGCCACTGGGTCCCAAAGCTAATGCCACAGGTTTTAGTTTTTTGTTACAGTAGCCCCCATTTCCAGATTCCAAATTTTTTGTTTCTGTTGATGCCAATTCTATTCCTATTACTTCCAAATTTAGTGGCATAAAATATTATGCCAACAGATAATCTGAGTCAGGAATTCAGAGGGGGCATGGCAGGAATAGCTTGTCTCCTGCATGTCTGGAGCACCAACTGGAAATACTTGAAGGTTGGGAGTTACTCCATGACTGGGAGTTTGGATCATCTGCAGGCTTCTTCAATCATATGTCTGTCACCTGGGCTGGGAGAACTCAAAGACCAGGACTTTTAACTGGAGGGCCCACATGTGGCTACTTCACACTGCTTAGCTCCCTCACAGCATGGCAGCCTTAGGATAGTCAACTTCTTACATGGCAGCCTGGCTCCAGGTACAAATTCTCTGGTGAACAGGCAGGAGCTGCACTGCCTTTTATGACACAGTTTCAGAAGTCATGTATGGGCACTTCTGCCACATTCCATTGGTTATAAGGAAGTCACAGCCCATTTGGTTTCTAAAGGAAGGGACATAGACTCTTCCTCTTGATGGGAGAGTGTCAAGGTCACATTGTAAAGGAGTACAGGGGATGTGAGATTTTTGAGGCCATCTTTTGAAAATGTAATCTGCCATCCGGAAAGGTCATTCCTGATGCAGCAGAACTGAAACTCGGTTTTTAAACCCAGACCCCCGTTCTTTTGCTGTACCATGCTGATGAGTCAATAGCATTATTTGCATGAATGAAGGTCCTTATGTTATTTAAAAGAAAAGTTGAAACATAAGGCAAGACGCCAAATTCAGTCTCAATTGAACATTCTCTATATCACAAATGCAGCATAAATATATGTTTTCCACAGCTCTCACAGAGCAAACAGCTGCATTTATTTGGATCCAAAAACATGGAAAAATTCCAAACTATAAGCAAAGGGAAGGAACTCGAGAAAACTACTCAAACTTCTATAAGTGTAAATCTTCATAAAAGCAGTAGTACGGTTGATTAAAGCAGGTGCTGAAACCTCCTCTGAAGTGTTCCACTTACAAACAATCCCCTTCCCGTATAATGACATCATTCTCTAGGTACCGCTTCTATATTTGGCTAAGCAGTCAAATGCCTGTTAAACTTTCTTGACCCAACCTCTCTGCCCGCCTCCCCCAACCTCGTCCATCCCCTGATCTCCAACACACAAGAACTCAGTCTCTTCCTCTCTCCACATGCACGCACTCGCATACACAAACTTTTCTATATCCCCTTGGAGCCCTTTAGAATTCCTTAGATCCTTTATAGAAAAGGTATATTTTCCATAGCTAAGACTTGGCTTGGACAAAAGTCAGGGCACGTACACCTGGGAACATCCATGAAGTCTATTTTACTCTATGTGAATTTCTTCCTTTTGCCCCGTGAATAGAGATTTCATCTGGAAGAAGAATGGAACCAAAGATCCTTATAAAACTGCTCACCCTTTCCCCCCCTTGATCATGTTCTATCTCTGGTCTGGGAAGCTGAAAATGTCAGGAATGCATTCTTGCCTAGGACTTATCATTAGCAAGAGAGCTCTTTGTAAGGATGCTGTTACATCTTTATGTCTTTGCACATAAACTAGGTCTTCTCCGAAAACTCAACTCCAATTTGATTTGCAGTGAAAATCCCTACAGCTGTGGTAAGAAGGGAAACACCATTCAGTGCTTAATGTGTCTATAGCAACGTGCTAGGTGCTTTTCTAGACATATGTGCCTTGGATGGTTTGGTATAAAAGAGATCAAGAGGTGTCCTGTGTGTAGATGGGGCAGATGCCCAGCAAGGAGGACATGATGGAAGAGAAGGGGGGAGGGGGAAGAATCAGGGGAGGTGGGCACAGGCTGGTTTGGAAGGATACCTAGGAATTCCAACAGAGCGGATGCTATGTGTAAAGAAAGGAGGCTTTGCCTTGACGTCCTGAATTTCTCTCCCTTTCTTAATGAACTCCCTGACTCCTTATCACTGCCCGTGTGGGAACCTGACCAGTACTGGGCAACACAGAACTCTCACCTCAGCTCTCACTGCTCTTATTCTCTTTCTCTGCTCCAATCACCCTGGCCAGGCACGCTCCCACCTCAGAGCCTTGGCATTTTTGTTCCTCCTGCTTTGAATGCTCTTCCAAAACTGTGAGAGAATAAATTGCTGTGGTTTTCAGTCCCCCAGTTAGTGGTACTTTGTTGTGGCAGCCCCAGAAAACTCATACAGATGTGCCAGGGTCTTCACAGAATAGAGGTGTTTTCCTGTCATTCCCTAATGTGTCTGGGAGCTGAACTGAGTCTAGAAAGCAAGGAAGGCAAAGAGCAAGAGGAATAGGTTGCTCTCCACATAGCAGCCTGGGCAGCAAACACCCTTTTTTTAAATTGGAATATAGTTGATTTACAATGTTGTGTTAGTTTCAGGTGTACAGCAAAGTGAATCAGTTATACATACACATATATCCACTTTTTTTAGTTTCTTTCTCCATACGGGCCATTACAGAGTATTGAGTGGAGTTCCCTGTGCTATACAGTAGGTTGAGTGGAGTTCCCTGTGCTATACAGTAGGTCTTTATTAGTTATCTATTTTATATATAGTAGTGTATACATGTCAATCCCAATCTCCCAATTTATCCCTCCCCCCTCTTCCCCCCTGGTAACCATAGGTTGGTCTTCTACATCTGTAACTCTATTTCAGCAGACACCCTTTTGTTAGGTAGCATCTGTGGTCAACGGAAATGATCTTGAATTATTGCTAAGCTTCATCTGCCAGGTAGCTACAGTGTCATGCACTTAGCTGGTCTGCCTGCCTAATTTAAATGAATAAGCACCCTTATTAGCATAGCACTCTTTGGTGCTTTTTTGAAAGGCTGATGGTGGAGGAAACCAGTCTCAACAGCAGTGGTTTTCAGTCCCATCAGACGTGAAGACGTTTGGTCCCATTCAGACTCGACCCGAGTGCACCGTTTTGTGACTTCTATGTTCTCCAAATGGATTGCCAAGCAGCCGTGCTCTGCTGATTCTCAAAAGCAGTCCAGAATCTGCTGCACTTTTTCTCACGTGGTCTCCCAGGGAGTGGAAATCGGCCCACGGCAGTTCATGAATGATGATCTCAAGGATTCTTCTCAGAGTGAGACGGAAAGATTTCTGGATAGATTAGGAAATTTTACAGAATCTCTTCTCCCTCCTAATCATTAGCACCACCACTACTATTATTTCCATAATCATCTTTATAATTATTTGAAGTGGAAGGGAAGCAGGGTACCTGCTTAATGAAAAATAAATGGGGAAAAAATAGAAACTGTGAAGATAGGTGATTGAGTAGCCTGTCTCAGGAATGCACAGGATCGTATGTGATTAGTGAGAATTAGAGGGCATTCTTGGACCCCAAGAAACTTTTCCAACTGAAACTTGCTCTCTCGTCTTCTTACACCCTTCAGTCCAGTCAAACTGAATCTCTGACTTCCTACCATAAAGACTCCCTGATCACCTACCTCTGTGACTCTGCTTCTGCTTTGCCTGTAGTATTCCACTCCCATCACAGACTCCTCCATCTGTCTCCTCTTCTGAATGCCCCAAAAGCCCTGTCTGAACCTCTCTTGGAGCTTTTGTCATTGTCTGCCATAGATTTGATAGATAGATAGATGGATACATAGATAGATAGGCAGATAGACAGATAGAGCTAGCTAGATAGAAAAGATATAGATAGATAGATAGATAGATAGATAGATAGATAGATAGATAGATAGATAGAAGATAGATATAGTTTTTTCCTTCCACTAGATTATTAACTCCTTGAAAGACATTCTTTGCATTCTTCTCTGCAAAGATTATTAAATCCTTGAAAGACATTCTTTGCATTCTTCTCCCTTGCCCAAGCCATCAAGCATGTGCATTGAACAGAGTAGGCGTTCCATAAATGTCTGTTGAAAGAATGAGAAACCAGAAGTTTACTAACTCATTCTTTTAATAGCCATAAGTCAAGAGGAAAGGTCTTGGGCAGAGCAATACCAGCTGTGACAGAGCCTGCTATTATTCCCCAAACATCTTTCCTCTCCTTCCTGGGCACACAGGTCAAAGACATTTGCCTGCCTATTTTGCAGTTAGAAGAAACCCGATTACTAAGTTCTGGCCAGTGTAATGTGAGCAGAAATGCTGTGTACCACTTCAAGACGTGGCCCACTTATCCTCCATGTATGACCCTCCGTTCTCTTTCCCCTTCTGCCAGCTTGATACAGATTAGCACAGTGACCTCGGGAACCAGATTGTTTATCACAAAGCCACAATTCGGAAGGAGCCTGGGTTCTTGAGTCATTACGTGGAGAGAAGTTCCCGTACCAGTCAGGAACACCACTTTGCACAATTCGTAAGGAGCCTGGGTTCTTGAGTCATTACGTGGAGAGAAGTTCCCGTACCAGTCAGGAACACCACTTTGGGATTTTGTGTAAGAAATAAATGTCTACCATATATGAGCCATTACTCAGTTTGGGGTTTATTTGTTATAGTAGCTAGGATTACCTTAACCAATATAATAGGTTTTAGTGTTTCTAGAAAAAAAGTACAAAAACCATGATTCTTGGTGGTACTTAAGCAACCTGGTTTCCCACTTTGGGCACAAACATGTCCCCTTTTAAGTTTGGTTGTGGAGGGAGGTATTTAAAGACCACTCCAGGGCTTCCCTGGTGGCGCAGGGGTTGAGAGTCCGCCTGCCGATGCAGGGGATACGGGTTCGTGCCCCGGTCCGGGAAGATCCCACATGCCGCGGAGCGGCTGGGCCCGTGAGCCATGGCCGCTGAGCATGCGCGTCCGGAGCCTG